>NC_067414.1:5132329-5433996 GCF_009764475.1 Pristis pectinata
GTGTATTTCGAGCTCTGTCATTGGAAGAGATGAGATGGTGCACAGAGGAAAAAGTTTGCAGAGGTTCTCAAAGCTTCCTAGCACTCTACGCAAAAGATGCTTTCCACTGTGTGTTTTGATGTACGTGTGACTAATAAAGATATCTTACCTTATATAAAAAAATACAACATCCCCATATCGAGAGAAGCTCACTCAAAGTGGAGGATAAATTTATTTGCCTAAAGTTATTAAACAGTATAAGATTGATACATTTAGTCTCCGACACAATTAGATCAGAGGATCAGTGTATCACGGCTTGGTACGGCAACTGTTCTGCCCGTGACCTCAAGAAACTGCAGAAAGTTGTGGACACAGCCCAGCACATCATGGAAACCAGCCTCCCCTCCATGGACTCTGTCTATATTTTGGAATTGGAATTGGTTTATTATTGTCACTTGTACCGAGGTACAGTGAAAAACTTGTCTTGCATACCGATCGTACACATCAATTCATTACACAGTGCATTGAGGTAGTACAGGGTAAAAACAATAACAGAATACAGGGTAAAGTGTCATAAATACAGTGAAGTGCAGTGCAGGTAGACAATAAAGTGCAAGGTCATAAAGCAGCCAACATCGTCAAAGACCCTACCTATCCTGGACATTCTCTCTTCTCCCCTCTCCCATCGGGCAGAAGATACAAAAGCCTGAAAGCACCTATCACCAGGCACAAAGACAGCTTCTACCTCACTGTTATAAAACAATTGAACAGTTCCCTAGTACGATAAAATGGACTCCTGACCTCAAAACCTACCTCGTTATGACCTTGCACCTTATTGTCTGCCTGCACTGCACTCTCTCCGTAACTGTAACATGTTACTCTATATTCTGTTATTGTTTTACCCTGTACTACCTCGATGCACTGTGTAATGAATTGATCTGTATGAACGGTATGCAAGACAGGTTTTTCACTGTTCCTCAGTACATGTGACAATAATAAACCAATTCCAATTCCAAGATTTTTACAAGATACAACTGCAAATATTAGAAGCAACAGGAACATGGGAAAAGATGACAAATCCCCAAAATTATTTGTGTAAAACTGGCCATTTTGTATCCTACTTCAGTCAACGATAGTCTTTCACTGAGGCACATGCAGTTATCTGAACTATGTGTGTGTTCTTCATAAGAGCAAAAGAAACAGGAGCAGGACGAGGCCGTCTGGCCGGTCGAGCCTGCTCTGCCATCCGATAAGATCATGGCTGATCTGGCCGTGGACTCAGTTTCACAGTTGCAGCAGCCAAGTCATATGCATGTTGAAAGACAGAATCAGAATCAGGTTTATCATCATGGGCTTGCATGGGTTTCCACCGGGTGCTCCGGTTTCCTCCCACATTCTAAAGACGTACAGGTTAGGAAGTTGTGGGCGTGCTATGTTGACGCCGGAAGTGTGGCGACACTTGCGGGCTGCCCCCAGAACACTCTATGCAAATGATGCATTTCACTGTGTGTTTCGATGTACATGTGACTAATAAAGAAACCTCATCTTATGAAATTTCTTGTTTCATGGCAGCAGTACAGTGCAAAGATATAAAATTATTATAAATTACAAAAATTAATAAATAGTGCCAAGATGTACTGATGTGAAGAAATGATATGTATGGACAGTATGCAATAAGTTTTTCACTGTACCTCGCTGCATGTTACAATAATAAACCAACTTAAACCAATTTTTACTGATTTGCCAATTACACAAAGTCTAGAGTGTGATAGATCCCATAATTAAATGTAATATGTCAAACAACAACATGATTGAAGCCAAATCTCCCTGGGTTGTTTCTGTCTCCGCCATTTCCTCCTCTCTTATTTTCTCCTCCTCCTTTCATTTTTGTACTCTTCCGTTTCTTCCTGTTTGTTTCTGCGGCCACTTCTTTCCCTGCTCCTTGCGAGGCTTCGGCAGTGGAAGCAGGTCCAACAACTGGCTGCAAAGATGGAGTGTAGGGATGGAGGCAGTGGATTGGGAACCAGGATGGAAAGGCGATTAAAGTCAAGGTCAAAATCGAGTTTATTGTCAGATGCACAAGTCCATGTGTGCACAGGTGCAATGAAAAACTTACTTGCAGCAGCATCACAGGCACAGAGCAGCAGATAAGCAGCATTCACAAGAAAAACATAAATTAGGGTTGTGCCGGTTGGTTCAAGAACTGAATTGTTGTTGAAGGGAAGCAGCTGTTCCTGAACCTGGTGGTGTGGGGACTTCAGGCTTCTGTACCTCCTGCCCGATGGTAGCTGTGAGAAGATGGCACGGCCCGGATGGTGGGGATCTTTGATGATGGATGTTGCCTTCTTGAGGCAGCGCCTCCTGTAAATACTCCCCATGGTGGGGAGGGATGTGTCTGTGATGTATTGGGCAGAGTCCACCACTGAAATGCAAGATCCTAAAGCCCCCTCCCTTCCCTACCATCCTCCTGGCTAATGTATAGTCTCTGGAAAATAAAATTGAAGATCTCAGAGCAAGACTGCAGTACCAGAGTGACATCAGGGACTATTGTGTTCTCTGCTTCACAGAGATGTGTCTCCCCCCCAGCACTCCGGGCACAGCGCTCCAGCCCGAGGGCTTCACCATCCACCGCATGGACCGGGCGGCGGCATCAGGTAAAGGCAGAGGCGGCAGCGTTTGCTTCGTGATTAACTCTTCATGGTGCACAGACGTGGCAGTTCTGTCTCAGTCCTACTCCCCTGACCTGGAACATCTGGAGGTCAAGTGTTGTCCATTTTATCTGCAGAGGGAGTTCTCTGCTATCATCCTGGTAGTGGTATACATTCCATCCCTGGCAGATGTCAAGCTGGCACTGGAGGGGCTGAGCACTATGATCAGCGTCATGAGACAGCACACCCTGATGCCCTCCTGATCATCGTGGACTTCAACCAGGCCAGCGTGAAGATGTCTCTGACAAACTACCACCAACATGTCACCTGTGGAACCAGAGGAGCCAACACACTCGATCATTGTTACACCACCATCAGGAACATTCACCGTACCATCCCGCGCCCACACTTTAGCAAGTCCGATCACCGGGCTGTACTTCTACTCCCGACATACAGGCAGAGACTGAGGGCTGCAGAACCAGTGGTGAGGACCGCAGAATGTCTGGTCAAGGGAGGTGGTGGAGCGTTTACAGGACTGCTTTGAATTGGTGGACTGGACCATATTCAGGGATTCACCTTCGGATCTGAATGAATATGCCACGGCCGTCACCGAGTTCATTAAGACCTGCGTGGATGAGTGTGTGCCTTTGAGAACATATCGAGTCTTCCCAAACCGGAAGCCCTGAATGAACCAAGAAATTCGCAGTCTGCTCTGGGCTAGATCTGTGGTGTTCAAAACCAGTGATCGAGAACCCTACAAGAAGTCCAGGTACGACCAACGGAAGGTCATCATGAGAGCAAAAAGGCAATTCCGTGTGAAGTTAGAGACACAATCAGATGCACAACAGCTGTGGCAGGGTTTGCATGCCATTACTTCCTATAAGGTGAAACCAAATAACATAAATGGCAATGGTGCTTCACTCCCCGATGAGCTCAACACCTTTTATGTACGCTTTGAAAGGGAAAGTAACCCTACACCTCTGTGAATCCCCACAGTATCCGGCCACCTTGTGAGCTCTGTCTCAGAGGCCGATGTCAGAACATCCTTCATGATGGTGAACCCTTGCAAGGTGTCATGCCCTGATGGTGTACCTGGCAGGGTACTGAAAATTTGTGCCGACCAGCTGACTGGAGTGTTCAAGGACATCTTCAAACTCTCACTGCTGCAGTCGGAGGTTCCCACTTGCTTCAAAAGGGCATTAATCGTACCGGTGCCCAAGAAGAGCAGGGTGAGCTGCCTCAATGACTATCGCCTGGTAGCACTCACATCTACTGTAATGAAGTGCTTTGAGAGGTTGGTCATGGCTAGAATTAACTCGTGCCTGAGCAAGGACCTGGACCCGCTGCAATTTGCCTACCGCCATAACAGGTCTAGAGCAGACACAATCTCATTGGCTCTTTGCTCAGCTTTGGAGCACGTAGACAATAGCAAAACGTACGTCAGGCTGCTGTTTATCGATTACAGCTCAATGTTCAACACCATCATCCCCTCAGTGCTAATCAACAAGCTTCAAAACCTGGGCCTCTATACCTCCCTCTGCAACTGAATCCTCGACTTCCTTATCAGGAGACCACAGTCAGTGCGGATCGGCAGTAACATCTCCTCGCTGACAATCAACACAGGCACACCTCAAGGATGTGTGCTTAGCCCACTGCTCTACTCTCTCTACACTCATGACAGTGTGGCCAGGCTCAGCTCAAATGCCATCTATAAATTCACCAATGACACTACTGTTGTTGGCAGAATCTCAGATGGCGACGATGAAGTGTACAGGAGTGAGATAGATCGGCTGGTTGAGTGGTGTCGCAACAACAACCTCGTACTCAACGTCAGCAAGACCAAGGAATTGGTTGTGGATTTCAGGAAGGGGAAGTCGGGAGAACACACACCAGTCCTCATTAAGAGGTCAGCGGTGGAAAAGGTGAACAGTTTCACGTTCCTGGGCGTCAACATCTCAGAGGATCTATCTTGGGCCCAACACATTGATGCAATCACGAGGAAGGCACACCAGTAGCTCTACTTCATTAGGAGTTTGAGGAGATTTGGTACATCACCAAGGATTCCTGCAAATTTCTACAGATGTACGGTGGAGAGCATTCTGACTGGTTGCATCACTGCCTGGTATGGAGTGCCCAATGGACAGGATCGCAAGAGGCTGCAGAGGGTTGTAGACTCAGCCAGCTTCATCACGGACACAACCATACCCACCATCAAGGACATCTTCAAGAGGTGGTTCCTCAAGAAGGTGGCATCCATCACTAAGGACCCTCATCACCCAGGACATGCCCTCTTCTCATTACTACCATCAGGGATGAGGTACAGGAGCCTGAAGACCCACACTCAATGTTTCAGGAACAGCTTCTTCCCCTCCGCCATCAGATTTCTGAACGATCCATGAACCCATGAACACTACCAGCGATCAACACAGAAGAATACAAATGGATGTGTGCATTGGTTGTGATGGAAAACAAACTGGCAGAACCTTGTGCAATTCTGTGACGCTGACATTTAAGTTCCAGTTCTCAAGTTCAGTCAGTCGCCAGATGGACTTACTTTCCATCCCATTGGTTGGGCGTTCCACATTTCAGTACACTGGTTTTGACATCTGCCATGCGTAGTGAAGAGTTGTTCATTTTTAAGAACAGTTAGAGTTAACACCAACATATGAACAAGGTTCAGAATGTATTGAGGTGGAAGGATGTTTTACTACTGAGGTGTAATCACATCAGTTTAGTAGGGAATAATGAAGGAGTATGTTCAGCTGAGAGATCACAATTCATTGCACAGCTTATTCCTTCTTTTATGAGATTCTAAACGTCTTATAGAAGAATACCTCAGAAAAGAAGATAACTTATGACTCCAGGAAAACTCAGCCTGATGTATCAGCATTAAAATATAGCTTAGAGCAAATGATTTTGATAGTTGAGATAAAGTATTATAAGCTCCTGTTGTAGTGTGCATGGGTAGAACCAGCAGATGGATGGCTTACATCCACTAATGTAGAAAGGAGAGCAGTCCTGTCAACTTCCTGTGCCTGAGGGAAAGCAATTATAGAGCTAATCGACAGGGAAAATAAACTCAACTGCACAAATTATCATGCATTCAGGTTATGTAGTTGGGCTGCAGAAAAAAAAATGGTTACCTGAATTCCTGCAATGGTCCAGAAGGTAAATCGAAGAAATCTCTCTAATGTATGAATCCACAGTGAGAGCGAGCTCCACATTCACAACAATGATGTTGATACATCACCGACAATGAGAAGGTCACAGTGCACGAATTAACCTTTTGCAAAATGATAGTGATGAAGCCAAGGAAAATAGGTGACTGCAACGTGCACAGAACAGTGGTGCAGCTGAGAGTCACAGCAGCAGAGATTCCAGTTCAATCCTGACCTCCTCTGGTCCCTCTGTGTCTTCGTTGTGTCTGTCTGGGTTTCCAAAAGATGTGCCGGTTGATAGGTTAATTAGCTGATGTAAGTTGCTCCTGGTGTGCTGGTGAGTGGCAGAATCTGGAGGAAGTTTGGTATTGGTATTGATTTATTATTGTCACTTGTACCGAGGTACAGTGAAAAACTTGTCTTGCATACCGTTCGTACAGGTCAATTCATTCCACAGTGCATTGAGGTAGTACAGGGTAAAAACAATAACAGAATACAGGGTAAAGTGTCACAGCTACGGGGAAGTGCAGTGCAGGTAGACAATAAGGTGCAGGGTCATAATGAGGTAGATTGTGAGGTCAAGAGTCCACCTCATCGTATTGGGGAACCGTTCAATTGTCTTATCTCCGTGGGATAGAAGTTGTCCTTGATCCTGGTGATATGTGTCCTCAGGCTCCTGTATCTTCTGCCTGATGGGAGAGGAGAGAAGAGAGAATGACCTGGGTGCTGCATGACTCTAATTTGATTGTAATTATTGTCACATGTACCGAGGTGAAGTGGAAGACTGTTTTGCATGCCATCCATATAGATCATTTTATTACAACAGTGCATTGAGGTAGTACAAGGGAAAACAATGATAGAACACAAAATAAAGTGTTACAACTGCAGAGAAAGTGCATTGCAGGCAGACAATAAGGTGCAAGGCCATAAGGAACATGGATGGCAGCAGAATGCTACACATTACACGACACAGCTTTATTTTGTATCTATGATATCACAAACAGAGCTGGTATAAAACAGGTGCAGGCACAGTAATGTAGCAGTTAGCATAATGCTATTACTGCGTCAGCAACCCAGGTTCAAATCCGGCCACTATCTTTAAGGAATTTGTACACTCTTCCCGTGTCTGTGTGGGTTTCCTCCAGGTGCTCCAGTTTCCTCCCACATTCCAAAGACGTACGGGTTAGGAAGTTGTGGGCGTGCTATGTTGGCACCGGAAGCATGGCGACACTTGTGGGCTGCCCCCAGAACACTCTACGCAGAAGATGCATTTCACTGTGTGTTTCGATATACAAGTGACTAACAAAGATATCTTACCTAAAATGGAAGTCTATAAAATGTCACATAGAAGAGAAGAAATTGGAAAACAAAATGGTAGCTTTTAGTTATCCCACAAAACCAAATAATATGTAAAATGTTGTGCTAGAACTCTTCCATTGTTACATTCAATAACACTACATTATTAATAATTTCTATTACTGATCTGTAAACGTTATTTGTTCGACAGATGATCCTGGTTAACATAACCAAGAGAAACTCAATACTCAAAAAGATTGAAAATGGTGTTTCTTGTTTCTTTAAACTCATAGCATCAACTTTTAATTAATCCAGTTGAAGGTATTGATGACTACAGGGGAAGATTTATTCTGGTCTGAAAACCCCTATAATTGAAGTGAAACATTAATATTGTACACTTCAATGGAACAAGAAAGACCATGTATAATCTGTCTGAGTTTTGAGTTTCTCCTGAGAATGTTAATTCAGATTAGTTATTAAGTAAATATTTCTAGTCATGTTTTGTCATTTAGTGATCAAGGGAATTTCCTCTTCATTCTCTGTATGGTTATGAATATTCCCAGGGGTCAAAACTATTGCAGAGTAATATGAGAAAAAAATACACATTGGTACCATGTAGTTTGCAAATATTTAGAAGTTACTGAACACTTTCTGCACAATTGCATTACAAGAGAGATGCAGTGCCTTCTTTTGTTCCAAGATAATTCATATTTATCTGAATTACACTGATTAAAAACTGAAAGATTGGTATGCACAATTTTTTTACATTTTCCTTGGAATATTTGCCTAAATTTTCTGCCAGTTATTTACATCTTACTGTCTCTCAATACAAAAGATCAGATTGTGCATGTTACCTGGATATACACAAGGGATGCACTGGGATATATATGATGTATAAAAAATTCAGCTGTAACATGGTGCAAATGAATATTCTAGTAAGTTGGGAACTTTAAAAAAATCCTTTTGGAATCTGTAGGATAATTGGTCATTGGTAATTGGTTTATTATTGTCACATGTACTGAGGTACAGTGAAAAACTTTGTTTTACATGCCATCCATACAGAACATTTCACCAAATCAGTGCATTGAGGTAGTACAAGGGAAAACAATTACTGAATGCAGAATATAATGTTACAGTTACAGATAAAGTGCAGTGCAGGCAGACAATAAGGCGCAAAGCCATGACGAGATAGATTGCGAGGTCAAGAGTCCATTATTCGAACTAAGGGACCGTTCAGTAGTCTTGTAACAGCGGGATAGAAACTGTCCTTGAGCCTGGTGGTACGTACTTTCAGACTTTTGTGTCTTCTGCCCGATGGGAGGGGGGAGAAGAGAGAATGTATTGGGTGGGTGGGGTCTTTGATTAGGTTGGCTGCTTTACTGAGGGAGTGAGAAATGTAGACAGTCCATGGAGGGGAGGCTGGTTTCCATGATGTGCTGAGCTGTGTCCACAACTCTCTGCAGTTTCTTGCGGTCCCAGGCAGAGCAGTTGCCATAACAAGCCATGATGCATCCGGATAGGATGCTTTCTATGGTGCATCAATAAAAATTAATGAGGGTCAACGGGGACATACGGAATTTCCTTAGTCTCCTGAAGAAGTAGAGGCGCTGGTGACCTTTCTTGGCCATGGTGTCTACGTCGTTGGACCTGAACAAGCTATCGGTGATGTTTACACCCAGGAACTTGAAGCTCTCAACCATCTCCACCTCAGCACCGTTGATGTATACAGGATCGTGTGCACCTCCCCACCTCTTGAATCAATGACCAGCTCTTTTGTTTTGCTGACATTGTGGGATACTTAACCAAACCATTACCTTTCCAAGCATGCATTGTACTAATGAAGGTTTATACTTCCCAAGAGGATGAGAGTGTCCAAGAGGTTATAACAGACTACCTTCTACATTGCATTATGATGGGAGAGTAGGAAAAACAACGTGACAGGGAGCTTTGATGTTGATTCATCATGGCAAACTATGTGCTCCTGCTGTATTAAATGGGTCTGGTTTTCCTGTGAAGTGCATTGAAACACATATGTTTGCAGAAGTATTGATGAAGCTGGCCTTCATTAGTCAGGGCATTGTGTATAGGAGTTGGGAAGTTATGTTGCTGTTTATAAGACCTTGATGAGGTTGTACTTGGGGCATTGTGCACAGTTTTGGTCGCCCTGTTATAGGAAAGATGTTATTGAACTAGAAAGAGTGCAGAAAAGATTTACCAGGATGTTGCCCGGACTTGGGGGCCTGAGTTACAAGGAGAGGTTGCACAGACTAGGACTTCATTCCCTGGAACGTAGGAGACTGAAGGGTGACCTGATGGAGGTGTATAAGATCATGAAGGTGAAAGTGCACAGACTTTTCCCAGGGAAGGGGAGCTAAAAACAAGAGGGCATAGGATCAAGATCAGAGGCGAGAGATTTAAAAGGGACATCAGGGGCAGCTTCTTCATGCAAAGGATGGAGAGTATTTGGAATGAGCTGCCAAAAATGAGGTGGGCACATTAGCAACATTTCAAAGCCATCAAGGTAAGTCCATGGATAGGAGAGGTTTAGAGGGCTATGGGCCAAACGTGGGCAGATGGGACGAGCTCGCTGGGCAACACAGTCGGCATGGACGAGTTGGGCGGAAGGGCCTGCTTCCATTCTGTAAAATTCTATGACTCTAATTCCGAAAGTTCCTGACAGAGTTCTCCAGAGTTTTGGAGACAAAGCTCAGACAGTAGGAGCTTCATGGCATTCAACTGAGGAACTCAAACTTCCTTTAGTTCCAGATTGTTTATGTAAGGCAATCTGGCCAAAGAACTTATTGCAAGTTTAGACTCACTGCAGATTCAGTCACACTATTTCTTTCAATGGAGAGGATCAACTGCAGGGCAGAGAGGTAAGTCTCAGATAATTCATATTCATAATTCATATTTCAATATTTTGATTACCTTTATACCTTGTAGTGCTTTTAAGAATTTCAGCTTTTAATTCTTTTAGCTTTTAGATACCCAGAACCATTCAATTATCTGACAGTTTTGACAGCTGGTTCAGCCTGTTGGTGAGGCGCAGCTGGTCATCAAGGTTATTCTGCTGTGTTTCCATTATTTGGACCTTTCAGGCTTTTGTATCTTCTGCCCGATGGGAGAAGAGAGAGATGCTTGCGGTTGTATAAGTTGTTGGTGAGGCTACACTTGGAATATTGTGTGCAGTTTTGGTCACCCTGTTGCAGGAAAGATGAGGTTAAACTGGAAAGGGTACAGAAAAGATTTACAAGGATGTTGCCAGGACTCGAGAGCCTGAGTTATAGGGAGAGGTTGGCCAGGCTGGGTCTTTATTCCTTGGAACGTAGGAGGATGAGGGGTGACATTATTAAAATGATTTAAATTATAAGAGGCATAGTTAAGGTAACAGTCTTCACGCAGAGGGTGATGAGTATGTGGAACGAGCTGCCAGAGGAAGTGGGTGAGGCAGGTACAATAGTGTCATTTAAGAAGCACTTGTATCGGTGCATGGAGGGGAGGGGCTTGGAAGGATATGGGCCGAACGCAGGAAATTGGGACTAGCTGGGTGGGCACCATGGTCGGCATGGACTGGTTGGGCCGAAGGGCCTGTATCTGTGCTGTATTGCTCTATGGTTCTATGACTCCAGGACCTATTCTGGCCCAATTATAATATGTCATTTACACTTGCAAGGACTAAAATGGTTCGCAAATCAAACTGGAGTTGGTTTTGCTTCGGGGGTAGCCTCTGGAAGATCCACCAATGAGAAAAACATAAGAACATAAGAAATTAGGATCAGGAGTAGTGTACTCAGCCCCTCAAACCTGCCTCACCATCCAAGCATGGACCAAGTGTGTGTGGTGGAGTGACAAGTCCAGGTGATTCACTAGTTCCAAGAAATTCTCTGCATTTGCGCTGATTTTACACCTGTCTTTATGTTACAAGAAAATAAGATTTGGAGGAAATATGAATGTACGTTCCTGATGCAAAAATTACTCTAGAAGCCAACACAGGAGGCACAGCTAGTAGGATTTTACCTGACAGCTCCAGCGACCCAGGTTCAGTCCTGACTTCAGGCACTGCCTATGTGGAGTTTGCATGTTCTCCCTATGACTGTGTGGGTTTCCTCTGGGTGCTCCGGTTTCCTACCACATCCCAAAGACATGCAGGTTACTGGGTTAATTGTTCATCATAAGTTGTAATTGGAATTATTTATTATTGTCACTCGTACTGAGGTACAGTGAAAAACTTGTCTTGCACACCGTTCATACAGATCAATTTATTACTCAGCGCATTGAAGTAGTACAGGGTAAAAAGAATAACAGAATACAGAGTAAAGTGTCACAGTTACAGAGGAAGTGCATTGCAGGTAGACAATAAGGTGCAAGGTCATAACAAGGTAGATTGTGAGATCGAGAGTCCATCTTATCGTATAAGGGAATCGTTCAATAGTCTTATCATCATAGGGTAGGAGCTGTCCTTGAGCCTGGTGGTCAAGACTCCAACAGACACAGTAATGTAGCAGTTAGCGTAATGCTATTACAGCACCAACAACCCAGGTTCAATTCTGGCCACTGTCTGTAAGTTCTCTGTCTGTACACCTTCTCCCCGTGTCTGCGTGGGTTTCCTCCAGGTGCTCCGGCTTCCTCCCAGATTCCAAAGACGTACGGGTTAGGAAGTTATGGGCATGCTATGTTGGCGCTGGAAGCGTGGCGACACTGGCGGGCTGCCCCCAGAACACTCTCCGCAAAAGATACATTTCATTGTGTGTTTCAATGCACATGTGACTAATAAAGAAATCTTGTCTTATCTATCTAATTTATCGTATTACCCTGAGTGTGTAGAATCTGGGGGGACTTCTTGATGGCAATGTGGTGAGAACAAAATGGTATTAATGTACAGTTCGTGTAAATGGGTGAATGGGTGGTTGATGGTTGATGGTTAATGGTTGGCACGGACTCGGTGGGCTGAAGGGCCTGTTTCCGTGCTGTATGGTTCTATAAATTTTGGTGTTAATAAAAGCAGAAGCTACTGCCAGGCATTAACTGTGAAGAGAGAAACAGAGATATTGTTTCAGGGCATCTACCTGAAAAGTATGATATTTTCTGCATAGATTCTGTGTAGGAGTGATCCCAGGATTTTGTTATTCCTTTAAAGTTTTTGCGCTGAGACTAAACATGATGTGAATTAAAATCAGCTGGTAAAAGACAAGCTCAGCTCTTCCACATCAGCCACTGGTTTGGGCACTTCAACTCAAAGCCGTGCCTATTCTCATTCATAATTGTGTGCTGTTGCTGATCTAATTAATGAAAACATTGTTAATGAGAACATTTACATAAGGGGAATGTTTGCTCAGGCACTGATTAATTCCATCAATACCAGTGTATTTGTAAAAAGAATAGGTTAAGGCAAATATGCTGGTTACTATGGTTGCCATGTTGCTTTTGCCAAGGGCTTAAGCCAAGCCCTTTTTATAACGAGGTTCATTAATTTTTAAAGAATTTCCATTATTGGAACAGACAACGCTTGTCTAGGTTTGGAAAAGGAAGAATCTGATGATGATTGGTCAAATCTGCCAGAGACGATTTTCACGGGAGTGTTTGATTAAAATCATTTGTAAAATGTTGAACCGCAAACACTAATACAGATTGTGGTTTAGTACTTAAATTATTTTGTATGCTGTCTTGCATCCCTGGTTATTCTACTGACACAGCATCGAACATAGATGTTAAATAGGTCATTAATAGGAAGCTGTGGCAGTGACAAAGCTGTAAAAAGAAGTGTAGCTCTGCACTTGATATAATACATTTTATTCACCTTGAAGCATAACTACAAATCGGTCTATCACAACATGTGCATGTAGCAAAATTAGATTCTGTCATTTCAGTATTGCAAAAGCGAACAATTGGTGCTACATTTGAGTATTCTGTGACTGAAGTAGAGATTCCAGTACTTCCCGACAATCTTGTGATTTGTAGGGAAGCAAAAAGGCTTTTTTTGTGCGTACTGTACCACAGGAACCGCAATTTAAGTGGGATTACAGAAAAAAGACGCAGAATTTAAGCCTGAAAAGATTACATTTGCCTGACAGGAAATGTGATGTTATTGTTTCTGCATCCTGTATGATGCATAAAGCCCTATTTAATTTGAAGATGGAGCAGTTTAATAGACTAATTAACCTTTCCTTTTTTTCTCAAATCTTATGTTATTATGGGTTTGAATTCTGTGGGTACCCAAGGAAATTCAGCATGACAATACTGCTGTTGAATTAATCAGTCTGATGTGCCAAGCCTCTTCCAGGCAAGGGATAATAATTCTATATGCATGGTTCTTCTCTGGTAGCTATGGCTCTGCCATTCACACTCTCACATGAATTGGAAGGTTGGCAGTGGTCCAGAGACGTCAGCCCACTATTGTAGGTTGATGTGCTGTACCAAGTGAGTGCTACAATATTGCAGCAGTCGACTCTTGGATGTAGTGTCCCAGAGAGACCCCATTTGTCCTCTTGGTTGCCTGCGTAACCTATCGTAGCATTCTTCTGCCTGGGGCTGACCTTATAGAGGTTTATAAAATCATGAAAGGTGAATGTTCACGGTCTTTTTCCCAGGGTTGACGAGTGTAAAATTAGAGGACACAGGTTTAAGGTGAGAGAAGGTGGATCTGCTCTGCTTTTCCCTCCTAGATATCGGGCTTCCCCTTTTCCTATCTTCAGTCCTGAGGAAGAGTCCTGACCCGAAACGTTGACCGCCTGCTTTTCTCCACGGATGCTGCCTGGCCTGCTGAGTTCCGCCGGCACTATCGTGTTTTTCATGAAGATTTAAAGAATCACATATATTATTATTGACTTATATGGCATGGAATGTGTTGATTTGTGGCAGCAGTACAGTGCAAAGACATAAAATTACTATAAATTACAAAAATAAATAAATAGTGCAAGAAAAAAGAATAACAGGGTAGTGTTCAGGGGTTCATGGAGACCTGAGGGGCAACTTTTCCACACAGAGGGTGGTGGGCATGAGGAACAAGCTGCCAGAGGAAGTGGTAGAGGTGGGTACAAATGACAGCATTTGGACAGGTACATGGATAGGAAAGGTTTAGCGGGATATGGGCCAAATGGGACTAGCACAGCCGGGTAACTTGGTCGGCATAGACGAGTTGGGCCGAAGGACCTGATTCTGTGCTGTATAACTCTATGACTCTGTAACAGCAAGGGAATTATCTCTACTGTTCTGGGAAATAGTTGTTCAAGTAATGCACCAAAACAAATTGTCTGGTTATCACTACTTGGCTATTTGCAGGAGCTTCTTTGCAAATTGGCTGTTCTATTTCCTTCATTACAACAGTTAATTATGGTTCAGGAAGTACTTGATAAACTATAAAGCACTTCAGGACATCCTGAGGTTTTGAAAGGTTAGATACAAATACAGGCACGGTAGTGTAGCGGTTAGCGTAACACTATTACAGCGCCAGTGACCCAGGTTCAATTCCGGCTGCTGTCTGTAATGAGTTTGTACGTTCTCCCCATGTCTGTGTGGGTTTCCTCTGGGTGCTCCGGTTTCCTCCCACATTCCAAAAGATGTACAGGTTAGGAAGTTGTGGGCGTGCTATGTTGGCGCCGGAAGCGTGGTGACACTTGTGGGCTGCCCCCAGAACACTCTACACAAGAGATGCATTTCACTGTGTGTTTCATAGAAACATAGAAATATAGAAAAACGACAGCACAATTCAGGCCCTTCGGCCCACAAAGCTGTGCCGAACATGTCCCTACCCTAGAAATTACTAGGCTTACACATGGCCCTCTATTTTTCTCCGCTCCATGTACCTATCCAACAGTCTCTTAAAAGACCCTATCGTATCCGCCTCCACCACCGTTGCCGGCAGCCCATTCCACACACTCACCACTCTCTGAGTAAAAAACTTACCCCTGACATCTCCTCTGTACCTACTCCCCAGCACCTTAAACCTATGTCCTCTTGTGGTCACCAGTTCAGCCCTGGGGAAAAGCCTCTGACTATCTACCCTATCAATACCTCTCATCATCTTATATACCTCTATCAGGTCCCCCCTCATCCTCTGTCGCTCCAAGGAGAAAAGGCTGAGTTCCCTCAACCTGCTTTCATAAGGCATGCTCCACATTCCAGGCAGCATCCTTGTAAATCTCCTCTGCATCCTTTCTGTGGCTTCCACATCCTTCCTGTCGTGAGGTGACCAAAACTGACCACAGTACTCCAAGTGGGGTCTGAACAGGGACCTATATAGCTGCAAAAATACCTCTCGGCTCCTAAATTCAATTCCCCGATTAATGAAGGACAATACACCATATGCTTTCTTAACCACAGAGTCAACCTGCGCAGCCGCTTTGAGCATCCTGTGGACTCGGACCCCAAGATCCCTCTGATCCTCCACACTGCCAAGAGACCTACCATTAAGACTATATTCTGCCATCATAGTTGACCTACCAAAATGAACCACTTCACACTTATCTGGGTTGAACTGCATCTGCCACTTCTCAGCCCAACTTTGCATCCTATCTATGTCCCGCTGTAACCTCTGACAGCCCTCCAAACTATCCACAACACCCCCAACCTTCGTGTCATCCGCTAACTTACTAACTCACCCCTCCACTTTCTCATCCAGGTCGTTTATAAAAATCACTAAGAGCAAGGGTCCCAGTTCAGATCCCTGAGGTACACCACTGGTCACCAACCTCCACACGGAATACAACCATTCAACAACAAAGAGTTCGGGATCCACAATGCAATGTCCCCTTGGATCCCATGCCTCCTTACTTTCTCAATAAGCCTTGCATGGGGTACCTTATCACAGGCCTTGCTGAAATCCATATACACTACATCTACTACTCTCCCTTCATCGATGTGTTTAGTCACATCCTCAAAAACTTCAATCAGGCTCTTAAGGCAGGACCTGCCCTTGACAAAGCCATGCTGACTATTCCTAATCATATTATACCTCTCCAATTGTTCATAAATCCTGCCTCTCAGGATCTTCTCCATTAGCTTACCAACCACTGAGGTAAGACTCACTGGCCTATAATTCCCTGGGCTATCTCTACTCCCTTTCTTGAATAAGGGAACAACATCCGCAACCCTCCAATCTTCTGGAACCTCTCCCGTCTCCATCGACGATGCAAAGATCATTGTCAGAGGCTCCGCAATCTCCTCCCTTGCCTCCCACAGCAGCCTGGGGTACATCTCATCCGGTCCCAGCGACTTATCCAACTTGATGCTTTCCAAAAGTTCCAGCACCTCTTCTTTCCTAATATCTACATGCTCAAGCTTTTCAGCCCGCTGCAAGTCCCCACTACAATCCCCCAGATCTCTATCCGCAGTAAATACTGACGTAAAGTATTCATTCAGTACCTCCACTATTTCTTCTGGATCCATACACACTTTCCCACTGCTGCACTTGATAAGCCCTATTCTTTCACATCTTATCCTTTTGCTCTTCACATACTTGTAGAATGCCTTGGGGTTTTCCTTAATCCTGCCCGCCAAGGCCTTCTCATGCCCCCTTCTGGCTCTCCTAATCTCTTTCTTAAGCTCCGTCCTATTAGCCTTATACTCTTCCAGATCTCTAACATTACCTAGCTCCCTATACTTTTTGTAAGCTTTTCTTTTCCTTTTGACTAGATTTATTATAGCCTTTGTACACCACGGTTCTTGTATCCTCTCATGACTCCCCTATCTCATTGGAACATGCCTGAACTCCACACAAATATCCCCTGAATATTTGCCACATTTCTTCCGTACTTTTCCCTGAGAACATCTGTTCCCAATTTAATCTTCCAATTTCCTGCCTGAGAGCCTCATAATTCCCTTTACTCCAAGTAAACACCTTTCTAGTCTGTCTGTTCCTATCTCTCTCCAGTGCTAATGTAAACGAGATAGAATTATGATCATTATCACCAAAATGTTCACCCACTGAGAGATGTTTCGATGAGCATTTGACTATTAAAGAAATCTTATAAAGTTTTTTCTATCCAAGCTTTACATGGCATATTAGCGGCATCTTCCAAAAGATGTCCCCATTTTTTTATTTAATGCAAGCTTATCTCTTTTGACTGCTTTCTGAAAAGATATTGAATATTTAAAAACAGCAAGATGGTTAGTATTACAGGAGAAAGTTTGAACCTAACCAATTAATTTCAATGAGGTGTGAGGTGTTATATTGATAATTGCAATCTGGCCGATTTTGCTCCTTATTGAAATTAATCAAAGTAGATATGTCATAAAACCAAGATTCTGCTCGATCCTGTCAGGCTGCTGACCTAACCTGTAACATCACCAAGCATTGACCGGAGTAGACAGCCAGCATCCTTTTCCCGGGGTCGGAATGTCTAATACTAGATGCCATGCATTTAAGGCGAGAGGGGGGGAAAGTTCAAAGGAGATGTGTGGGGCAAGTTTTTTTACACAGAGAGTGGTGGGTGCCTGGAATGTGCTGCCAGGGGTGGGGGTGAAGGCAGATACGATAGAGGTGTTTAAGAGGCTCTTGGACAGGCACACGAATGTGCAGAGCATGGAGGGATGTGGACATAGTGCAGGCAGAGGGATACGTTTAGTTCGGCATTTAATTAGTTCAGCACAACATCGTGGGCCGAAGGGCCTGTTCCTGCGATGTTCTGGTGCAAACAAGTCAAAAACATGTGGCTGTTTTAGATGATCTGGATGTGAGTAAATAAAAACGTTCATTTGAAATGTGGATGTTGGTTGTGTGACCTCCTGCAGAAGGCTAGCAGAACTCCTGGGGAAACATTCAGAATAACTCAGGTCATTTCAGAATCGGAATCAGAATCAGGTTTATTATCAGTGACTTATATGTCATAAAATGTGTTGTTTTGTGGCAGCAGTACAGTGCAAAGACATAAAATTACTATGAATTACCAAATAAATAAACAGTGCAAAAAAAAATGAAGTAGTGTCCATGGGTTCATGAACTGTTTAGAAATCTGATGGCGGAGGGGAAGAAGCTGTTCCTGAATCGTTGAGTGTGGGTCTTCAGGCTCCTGTACCACCTCCCCGATGGTAGTAACGAGAAGCGGGCATGTCCCGGGTGGTGAGGGTCCTTAGTGATGGATGCCGCCTTCTTGAGGCGCCGCCTCTTGAAGATGTCCTCGATGGCGGGGAGGGTTGTGCCCGTGATGGAGCTGGCTGAGTCTACAACCCTCTGCAGCCTCTTGCAATCCTGCGCATTGGAGCCTCTGTACCAGGCGGTGATGCAACCAGTCAGAACGCTCTCCACTGTACATCTGCAGAAAGTCGTACAAGTCCTTGGTGACGTACCAAATCTCCTCAAATTCCTAACGAAGTCGAGCCACTGCCCTGCCTTCTTCATGATTGCATCAATGTGTTGGGCCCAGGATAGACCCTTTGAGATGTTGACGCCCAGGAACTTGAAGCTGCTCACCCTTTCCACCGCTGACCCCTCAATGAGAACTGGTGTGTGTTCTCCTGACTTCCCCTTCCTGAAGTTCTGCCAGAGTAATGATGGACTCTCAAGGAAAACTATGGGTGTGAATATGTTTTAACTTTTCTTTTTTTTTGTTCCTTCCTCATCTGAGGTAGAGAGTTACCTTGAGGTACTCCTACTCTATGCTCAACAGAATCTAAATCTCATTCTGACCTTAACCCTTTCTCAATCTCACAAACCGCTTCCTCTGGGAATTCACATCTGCATTGGTACGGTAGCAAGAGGGATTCCTGAGCTAAATCTCCAGGGCATTGGTGATGTTACATATATTGCTTGTCTTGCAGATCAAGTGTCTTAAAAAATGGACCACGTCCCAGGTTTAGTCTGGGAAATACTATTTGGATCTGAGCCAGAATTAATCCAAATGGAAATTGTTGGGCTTTGGATTAAGAGGCAAAAGCAAGGGTAAATCATTTCATTTTTTAATTACTTTACCTTAGTTTAATGTTTCTAAATCATTTACACATTCTTCTATTTGCTTTTACTTAGTTTTATGTGTCTAACTTCTATATTTACTTCAATTTTCAAAGATATTTTGAAACTATTAAAAATATGTTAAAAATACATTAGACTATTGTTTATTGACTACAGCTCTGCCTTCAATACAATAATACCAAGCAATCTTATCACCAGACTCCGAGATCTAGGACTCAACATCTCCTTCTGTAACTGGATCCTTGACTTTCTAACAAGCAGACCGCAATCGGTGAGGATAGGCAACAATTCCTCCGGCACGATTATTCTCAACACTGGTGCACCTCAAGGCTGTGTCCTCAGCCCTCTACTCTACTCCCTATACACTCATGACTGTGTGGCCAGATTCTGCTCTAACTCCATCTTCAATTTTGCGGATGATACCACCGTTGTAGGCCCTATCTCAAACAGCGATGAGTCGGAGTACAGGAAGGAGATAGAGCTTAGTGGAATGGTGTCATGACAACAACCTTTCCCTCAATGTCAACAAAACAAAAGAGCTGGTCATTGACTTCAGGAAAGGGGGCGGTGTACATACACCTGTCTACGTCAATGGTGCTGAGGTCAAAAGGGTTGACAGCTTCAAGTTCCTGGGAGTGAACATCACCAACAACCTGTCCTGGACAAACCACGTGGATGCCATGGCCAAGAAAGCTCACCAGCGCCTCTACTTCCTCAGGAGGCTAAAAAAGTTTGGTTTGTCCCCTTTGACTCTCACCGACCTTTACCGATGCACCATAGAAAGCATCCTATCAGGATGTATCATGGCTTGGTATGGCAACTGCTCTGCCCAAGACTGCAAGAAGCTGCAGAGAGTTGTGGACACAGCCCAGCACATCACGGACACCAGCCTCCCCTCCTTTACCTCTCGTTGTCTTGGTGAAGCAGCCAGCATAATCAAAGACCCCACCCACCTGGGTCATTCTCTCTTCTCTACTCTTCCATCAGGCAGAAGATACAGGAGCCTGAGGGCACGTACCACCAGACTTAAGGACAGCTTCTACCCCACTGTGATAAGACTATTGAACGGTTCCCTTATACAATGAGATGAACTATGACCTATGACCTCATGACTTCACGATCTACCTTGTTGTGACCTTGCACCTTATTGCACTGCACTTTCTCTGTAGCTGTGACACTTTACTCTGTACTGTTATTGTTTTTACCTGTACTACCTCAATGCACTCTGTACTAACTCAATGTAACTGCACTGTGTAATGAATTGACCTGTACGATCGGTATGCAAGACAAGTTTTTCGCTGTACCTTGGTACAAGTGACAGTAATAAACCAATACCAGTACCAATATCTCACAAAATTGAAGGAAGGTGCTTTACCAGCTGTCGAAAATTTCAGAGACACTTTTTTTGGTGAGGGGTGGGGTCTCTTCTCTTCACTACAATCGCTGCTTAGGTCAAGCCACGGATCAGTAAGGTGGAGTGTGGCGAGATGGGGCCAATGGTTCTGGCTGAGGAATTGTGTTACTCCAGATAAGATAAGATATTTATTTATTAGTCATATGTACATCGAAACACACAGTGAAATACGTCTTTTTGCTTTGCTAAGAATGTGTTGGGGGCAGCCTGCAAGTGTCACCATACTTCCTGCGCCAACATAGCATGCCCACAACTTTCTTACCCGTATGTCTTTGGAATGTGGGAGGAAACTGGAGCACCCGGAGGAAACCCACGCAGACACAGGGAGAACGTACAAACTCCTTACAGACAGTGGCCGGAATTGAACCCGGGTTGCTGGTGCTGTAATAGCATTACACTAACTGCCATGCTATCGTGCCGTTTTTCCTATTTCACATTCTATCATTATTTTTCCTATTTCACACGCTATTAACTGCACACTCTGCCTGTTATGCAAGTTTGTTATCTGTGCTTGTACCAGTTTACCCTTTCCATTTGATCAAGATTACATCTGTAAAACTATTTGGACTTATCTCTTAGTGGCTTGAAATTTCGTTCTCATTTGCCCTGAGGTACAACAGATCAGTAATATTATATATACTTTTTCTGGTAACCTCTACCCAGGCAGCTAGCAAACAAGAAATACTCTGAAGGGTCCCTACCTTTCTCAGAATATTCAGCAGAAACAGATCCAAGGAAAATCACGTCACAGCATAAAAAAAGATGCAGCTGCTTTTTGGATGACACAATAGAGTTCATGATCTACAACACAAGGAGTTTAACGTTTATTTGGGTTGTTATGTAAATTATGATTGAAGGAACATATTTACAGGTTCACGAAGAATGCAGGGCCATAAAAACCTTCTTGACACTTTTAGCATATTGCTATTTATAGTGCTGGATACCATTCATGTACTAGACTTGTCCGATATACATACAGTATACGAATCCTCATTTTCCAAGGGTTGGGGAATCAAGAACCAGTGGGCAAAGGTGTAAGATGACAGGGGAACGATTTAAAAGAAACATGAGGGGCAATTTTTTCAGACAAAGGGTGGTATCCATTTGGATACCACATGGGGGGCATAGTGGTGTAGCAGTTAGCGTAACGCTATTACAGCGCCAGCCACCCAGGTTCAATTCCCGCCGCTGTCTGTAAGGAGTTTGTACAGTCTCCCCATGTCTACGTGGGTTTCCTCCGGGTGCTCCGGTTTCCTCCCACATTCCAAAGACGTATAGGTTAGGAAGTTGTGGGGATGCTATGTTGGCGCCGGAAGCGTGGCAACACTTGCGGGCTGCCCCCCAGAACACTCAACGCAAAAGATGCATTCGATGTACATGTGACTAATAATAATAAAAATATAAGAATGAGCTGCTAGAGGAAGTGGTTGAGGCAGGGACAATAGCAACTTGTAAAAGACAGTTGGAAAGGTACATGGATCGGAAAGGTTTAGAAGGTTATGGGCCAAGCGCAGGCAAATGGGGCAGCTTGGTTGGCATGGACCAGTTGGGCCAAAGGGCCTGTTTCTGTGCTGTATGACTCTCTCATTCTGTGAATAAGCAGAGTCTTTAATCTGTTTTACAAAACGATCGTCTGAAATCAAAGCTAGTGAATTGGTAAGTTGGTAAATTGGTTTCTTATTTTTACATGTACCGAGGTACAGTGAATCCACACAGATCATTTCACATCAGTACATTGAGGTAGTACATGGGACAAGCAATAGCAGAATGCAGAATATAGTGTTACAGTTACAGAGAATGCAGGCAGACAATAAGGTACAAGGGCCAAGATAAGGCGCCGGAAGTGTGGTGACACTTGCGGGCTGCCCCCAGAACACTCTGTGCAAAAGACGCATTTCACTGTGCGTTTCGATATACATGTTACTAATAAAGAGGTCTTATCTTATGTTATGAGGTCAAGAGTCCATCTTAGAGTCATAGAATTTAGACTTAAAAGAGTAGAACATTTATAACAGAAGTAATGAGTAGATCTACAGAGAGGAGCTTGCAACGAGAAATACTCAGGTCATGGAGTTATACGGCACAAAAACAGGCCCTTCTGCCCAGCTCATCCATGCCAACCAAGTTGCCTAACTGAGCCTGCATTTGGCCCATATCCCTCTAAACCTTTCCTATTGATGTAGCTGTCCAAGTACCTTTTAAATGTTGTAATTGTACCTGCCTCTACTACATCTTATAGGTTTAAGGTGCTGGGGAGTAGGTATAGAGGAGATGTCAGGGGTAAGTTTTTTACTCAGAGAGTGGTGAGTGTGTGGAACGGGCTGCCGGCAACGGTGGTGGAGGCGGATACGATAGGGTCTTTTAAGAGACTGTTAGATAGGTACATGGAGATGAGAAAACTAGAGGGTTATGGGTAAGCCTAGTAATCTCTAGGGTAGGGACATGTTCGGCACAGCTTTGTGGGCCGAAGGGCCTGAATTGTGCTGTAATTGTTCTATGATCTATGTACTATCTTCTGGCAGCTCGTTCCATATACTCACCATTCCCTGTGTGAAAAAGTTGCCCCTCCGGTCCCTTTTAAATCTTTCCCCTCTTGCTTTAAGCCTCCAGTTTAGGACTCCCTACCTTGGGGAAGAGAGTCACCTTATCTATGCCTCTTATGATTTTATAAACCTCTACAAGGTCACCTCTCTGCCTCCTTCGCTCCAGGGGAAACACTCCCAGCCCATCCAATCTCTCCTTATAACCCCAAGCCCTCCACTCTCTCCACTCTTTTTAAATTTAATACAGCAAAATATAAAGTGGTTGAAAATTTCCCAACTTGTATTTTCATTACAGTGGTTAGATTCGGTAGTAATGCTGTACAAAAATTGATTAACCCATTTAGTTTGAAAATTGTTTACAAACTCAATTCTCAATCTCTAAAGAGGGATGAATTGACCAAAACATTCAATCTTAACTTTTAATACACTGTTTCTTCCACAAAATAACATTCAACCTGAATGTTTTCTAACACTCTTAAGTGCCTTGGTAAGTATCTTTCAAATCAAGTGAATGGGATTGTAAACCTTTAAAAGTATTGCGCAAAAACAACTATGTTGGATGTTTAACTATTAAATGTGATGGAGTATTGAACTTGTCAATATTAACCATCATTTTGTATCATTGTCCTAGAGTTCAGGGCAGTTGATATTCATGGTAAATCATGGGTTGTGGACACAGCCCAATGCATTACGGACACCAGCCTCCCCTCCTTGGACTCTGTCTTTACCTCTCATTGTCTTGGTGAAGCAGCCAGCATAATCAAAGACCCCACCCACCCAGGTCATTCTCTCTTCTCTCCTCTTCCATCAGGCAGAAGATACAGGAGCCTGAGGGCACGTACCACCAGACTTAAGGACAGCTTCTACCCCACTGTGATAAGACTATTGAACGGTTCCCTTATACAATGAGATGGACTATGACTTCACGATCTACCTTGTTGTGACCTCGCACCTTATTGCACTGCACTTTCTCTGTAGCTGTGACACTTTACTCTGTACTGTTATTGTTTTTACTTGTACTACCTCAATGCACTCTGAACTGACTCAATGTAACTGCACTGTGTAATGAATTGACCTGTACGATCGGTTTGTAAGACAAGTTCTTCACTGTACCTCAGTACAAGTGACAATAATAAACCAATACCAATACCAGAATGGGCAGAGCAATTCATTTATTTTAAATTTGTGTAACACTATTGCAGCGCCAGCGACCCGGGTTCAATTCCGGCCGCAGTCTGTAAGGAGTTTGTATGTTTTCCCCGTGTCCGTGTGGGTTTCCTCCAGGTTCTCCAGTTTCCTCCCACATTCCAAAGACGTACGGGTTAGGAAGTTGTGGGCATGCTGTGTTGGTGCCGGAAGCGTGGCGACACTTGCGGGCTGCCCCAGAACACTCTACGCAAAAGATGCATTTCACTGTGGGTTTGGATGTACATGTGACTAATAAAGACTAATCTTATCTTATAAATTACATTGAGAATAATACGAGCAAGATGATGATCCCTACTGCTCCATATGGATACTGAACTTGAAACCTCAGACTAAACTGTTTCATGTGGAAGAGATATTAAAGTGTCTTCTCAGAATGCAGTTGCAGTAGCTTAATCTATTTTGGTTTGAAGGGAGAAGATTAATTATTCTGCCATTGCTGGCAGTTCCCACTATGTGCTATTTCATTGCAAGTTTATGGTGTAAACCCAACATGAGGCTTCTCACTGCGTGGAATATGGTTTAAATATCTCGTCAGATTAGCCAGTGAAACTACCTCACAGAATGTTACATGCAGCGGCATGACAACTGCTGTGGAGCCCTTTGCAATTGAAAGAAAACTTTCACAAAGCAAGATCTGCATTCTCATATGGATTTAATAAAGGACATTTAAAAAGCTTGAAAACAAACGTGATTTTAAAGATAGATTTCTGTTTTGTTCTCTCCCCTTGCGCTTTGTATGCAGGGTGAAAGTAGGATGGGCTGAAACCAAAGACAGCATTAGCAAGAGGTTATGGAAATCATGAGTGAATAATAGGTCCTTGAAATAGGTTTATTAATTACACAGTGCACTTAAGTTATTTTCAATGATTATTATTTGCTTCGTATCAGGAATCAATCAAAATTGACCTGAAGTCTCCAGTAACTAAAGATTAAGTTAATTGGATAATGGCATAAAGTGTCAGAAACGCACAGTGGACCAGGCTGCATCTATGGCAAAAGAAGCAGGCTCGAGGTAATCAGAGCTGGGAAAGTTTAGAGATGAAACAACTTTCAAGATGCAGGAAAAGGGGGAGAGAAGGAAAGAATGTCTTTTTCCAGGGTCGCAATATCTCATACATGCACTTAAGGTGAGAGGGGGTAAGTTCACAGAAGATGTGTGGGCAAGTTTCTTACACAGAGATTGGCGGGTGCCTGGAATGTGCTGCCGGGGTGGTGGTAGAGGCAGATACGATAGCAGCATTTGAGGCACTTAGATAGGCACGTAAATTTGCAGGGATTTGCTGTCTGGAAGGAGTTTGTACGTTCTCCCCATGAGTTTGCGTGGGTTTCCTCTGGATGCTCCAGTTTCCTCCCACATTCCAAAGACGTACGGGTTAGGAAGTTGTGGGCACGCTATGTTGGCGCCGGAAGCGTGGCACCACTTGCGGGCTTCCCCCAGCACACTCTACGTAAAAGATGCATTTCACTGTGTGTTTCGATGTACATGTGACTAATAAATAATTATTTTATCTTATCTTATGTAGGCAGAAGAGGCTAATTTAGTTAGGCGTTTAATTACTGGTTTAATTAGTTTGGCACAACATTGTGGGCTGAAGGGCCTGTTCCTGTGCTTTACTATGTTCTAACCAAAGAGAAGGTCAGTGATTGGCTGGAAGGTAGGAAGACTTGATGGCGAAAGGGATGATGGAGCAAGGTGTTGGGAGGGTGGTGGTAAAAGCAGAATCATGTGACCTACGTTGGTTAATCCAGGCTCAGAAGGTGGCTTGGAACATGATTAGAACTGGTTCCTTCCAAATTTAAAGAAACCTTGGTAGAACCCACTGAACACTGTCCCAATCCCACCTCTGGTGTCTTGGATCAGGCTACCACCTGGAACATAGAACATAGAACAGTACAGGACAGAACAGGCCCTTCGGCCCACAATGTTGTGCCGACATAGCTAATCCCTCCTGCCTACAGAATGCCCATATCTCTCCATTTTCCTCTCATTCATGTGCCCATCCAAGCCCCTCTTAAAAGCCCCCAATGAATTTGCCTCCACCACCCTATCAGGCAACGCATTCCAGGCATCCACCACTCTCTCAGTAAAAAACGTACCCCTCACGTCTATTCTGAACCTACCCCCCCTTCTCCTTAAATGCGTGCCCTCTGGTATTGGATCACTCAATAATGGGGAAAAAGATATTGCTTGTCCACCCTATCTCTGCCCCTCATCATTTTATACACTTCCAACAGATCACCCCACAGCCTCCGCTGCAGCAGAGAAAAGACCCCGTTTGTCCAGCCTCTCTTGATAGCACATGCCCTCTAATCCAGGCAGCATCCTAGTAAATCTCCTCTACATCCTCCCTAAAGCCTCGACATCCTTCCTATAGTGAGGTGACCAGAACTGCACGGAATACTCTAAATGCAGCCCAACCAGAGTTATATAGAGGTGCATCATAACTTCTTGACTCCTGTACTCAATAGCTCAATTACTGAAAGCAATCATTCCATAAGCCTTCTTAACCACCCTGTCTACCTGTGTAGCCACTTTCAATGAGCCATGGACTTGCACCACAAGGTCTCTCTGCTCTTCAACACTGTTAAGGGTCTTGCCCTTAAGAGTGTCCTGACTCTTGACATTAGTCCTACCAAGGTGCAACACCTCACATTTATCCGGGTTAAATTCCATCTGCCATTTCTCTGCCCACATCTGCAGCTGATCTATATCACGCTGTATCCATCGCCAGTCTTCTACACTATTCACAACTCCACCAATCTTCGTATCATCTGCAAACTTACCAACCCATCCATCAACATACTCATCCAGCTCATTTATGTACATCACAAACAGCAGAGGTCCCAGTACAGATCCCTGCGGAACACCACTATTCACAGGCCTCCAACCTGAATAAATCCCTTCAACCACCACCTTCTATGGGCAAGCCAGTTCTGGATCCACACAGCCAGTATAACCGTGGATACCCACAGAAATTGTATGTGGACAACAAAATTCCCCTGGCAACCCTTTGGTGAAGTTGGCATCAGATGACCCTGGCAACCACACCTCAATATCTTAAGTGAGATGATGCCCTCCAAATTTTCAGCCACCTATTTCACTCTGCTTCTGGTAGTGTTGTACATTGGTCTAATACACTGTGAAAATAACTCCTTTCATTCTTTTGGTGATCATTTTACATCAATCTTCAGTTATCAATCAACTGTTATCAATTATCCTCCTGTTGTCAATCCCTTCAGTACTTAACTACACAAAACATCCATAAGCATTTCAATTTTCCACATCATTTTCAATGTGCACATCAGATCCAGAGTAACACATATCATACATTTTGTGGCTTTTCCAATGATCTTTCATTTGAACTGCTCTTGGTGATCTTGGTGTTCAAGTTGCATCCTTTGAGAATCTTACTGGAAATATGGTTGCAGAATGTTATAAAGTGGGAGAATGCAAAGGGGAAGTGCTGACGAGATACTTGTAGTGATTCTTTGTTTATTCATAGTTACTGATTCTTTGGCAGCTCCTGAAAATGGAGCAACAAACAATGTGCTGGAAGAACCCAATGGGTCAAGCAGCATCTGTGGGGAGGGGAAGGAATTGTTGACATTTCAGGTTGAAACCCTGCACCAGGATTTCGACCCAATATGAATACAGTTCCTTTCCTGCCACAGACACTGCTCAACCCACTGAGATCTTCCAGCAGAGTGTTTGTTGCTCCAGATTCCAACATCTGCAGTCTCTTATATCATAGAGTCATGGAATCATACAACACGGACTGGTCCATGCCGACCAAGGTGCCCCATCCAAGTCAGTCCCATTTGCCAATGTTTGGCCCATAACCCTCCAAACCTTTCTGATCCATGTACCTGTCCAAGTGTCTTTTGAAAGTTTTGTTGAACCTGCCTCAACCACTTCCTCTGGCAGCTCATTCCACATAGGTACCACCCTTTGTGTAAAAAAGTTACCCCTCAAGTTCCTATTAAATCTTCCCTCTCTCACCTTAATCCTATGCCCTCTAGTTCTTGATACCCTAGCTCTGGGAAAAAGACTGAGTGCGTTCACCCTATCTATGCCCCTCATGATTTTATATACCACTATAAGATCACCTCTCAGTCTCCTGTGCTCTATGGAATAAAGTCCTAGCCTGTCCAATCTCTCCCTATAACTCAGGCCCTCAGGTCCTGGCAACATCTGGGTAAATCTTTTCTGCACTCTTTCCAGCTTAATGACATCTTTCCTATAGCAGGGCAACCAAAACTGAACAAAATATTCCAAGTGCGACCTCACCAGTGTCCTGTACAACCGCACCACGACCTCCCAACTTTTATACTCAATGCCCTGACTGACGAAGGCCAGTGTGCCAAAAGCCTTCTTCACCACCCTGTCTACCTGTGACTCCACTTTCAGTGAACCATGTACTTGTACTCCAAGGTCCCTCTGTTCCTACATTCCCCAGGGCCCTACTGTTCACTGTGAAAGTCCTACCTGGATATGACTTTCCAAAATGCAACACCTCCAAATATATCCTGAAAATGGATATTGGTTAATTTTTTTCAGGATTGCATGATGTTCTCTGGATGAAAAGTGAAATGAAGGAATAGGCATTTCACTCCAAGTAAGAGCTAGTATTTATGAGTTAAATGAATGGGAAGCTGAATTGAATTATTACAAGGTAAGTTGAATTATTACAACAGGCAAACACAGTGCCATGTGAGAAACACCTAGACTCTGCAGAATTTTGATTTATCCTGGGCAGAGAATGAATGTAGCGACTCACACTCAAACTCACAACCAAACCTTCCTTTCCATTATCAGCTCTGCTAGCAGCATGGAGCTTGGCATCTGCACCACTTGAGCCAAGGTAGCTGCCACATTACTGGAGTCTTGCTGTTGTGCACAGGGTTACGAAGGATCTACAGCACAGAAAACACTGCTGACATGGTGTTCAACCTTTTCCAGCTTTTGGCATATTCTTTCATCTCTTTTTTTTCAGGTACATATCAAACTTCCCCTTTAAATAGATCTCTGCAGATTTCCTCAAGCACTGCCCATGATAGTGAGTTGCACTTTATCACTGCTCTCATTTGGTTTGTTTGATTGACTGACTAATTATCATTGTTAACAAATATAAGGTCATTAGTTGTGGTCTCGCTATAAGTGGAAACATGCATCTGTTCTATCAAACCCCTTGATTGTTTGTAAATCTACATACCAACAATTCTTTCTTTCATGGGCAGGCATGGTAGTGTAGCGATTAGCGTAATGTTTTACAGCGCCAGCAACACAGGATCAATTCCAGCCGCTGTCTGTAAGGAGGTTGTATATTCTCCCCCTGTCTGCGTGGGTTTCCTCCAGGTGCTCCGGTTTCCTCTCACATTCCAAAGACGTACGGGTTAGGAAGTTGTGGGCATGCTATGTTGGCGCTGGAAGTGTGGCGACACTTGCGGGCTGCCCCCAGAACACTCTACGCAAAAGATGTATTTCACTGCGTGTTTCGATGTACATGTGACTAGTAAAGAAATCTTATCTTGTCTTAGGAAGGCACGCCAGCATCTTTACTTTCTTCGAAGGTTAAGGAGGTTCAGCTTGTCACCAAACACGCTAACAAACTTCAGAGGTACTATTGAAGGTATCCTGACTGGTTCCATCATGGTCTGGGACGGCAATTTAAATGCGCAGGAATGTAAGAAGCTGCAGAGAGTAGTGGACTCAGCCCAATACATCGCGGGCACATCCCTCCCTACCATCGGTAGTATCTACAGGAGCCGCTGCCTCAAGAAGGCAACACCCAAAGATCCCCACCATCTGGGCCATGCCATCTTCTCACAGCGACCATCGGGCAGGAGGTGCAGAAACCTGAAGTCCCACACCACCAGGTTTGAGAATAGCTACTTCCCTTCAACCATTTGGTTCTTGAACCAACCGGCACAACCCTAATCACTGCAGTTTAGCAACACTATGACCACTTTGATCACTTTGCACTAAAATGGACGTTTTTTCTTCTAATTATATTTTTTCCTTGTAAATATTGTGTATAATTTGTACTTAATTTACATTTTTCCAGTGAATGCTGCTTATCAGATGCTCTGTGCCCGTGATGTTGCTGCAAGAAAGTTTTTCATTGCACTTGTGCACACATGGACTTCTGCATGTGACAATAAACTCGACTTTGAACTTTCCTTTTTGAAAGAAGAGATCTTCAGCCTTCTTTGACGATTCTACCTACTGGTTCAGACATTCTCGGAAAATCTTTTTGTACAAATTGTTCTGCGTGTGGCATGCTTGCCTTTATTAGTCAAAGCATTGAGTTCAAGAGTCAGGAAGTGATGTTTTGGTATTGGTTTATTATGATGCAGCTTTATAAAACTCTGGTTCGGCCGCATCTGGAGTATTGCATTCAATTCTGGTCGCCCCATTACAGGAAGGATGTAGAGGCTTTGGAGAGGGTGCAGAAGACGTTTACCAGGACGCTGCCTGGATTAGAGGGCATGTGCTATAAGGAGAGGTTGGACAAACCTGGGTTGTTTTCTCTGGAGCAGCAGAGGCTGAGGGGAGCCCTGATAGAAGCTAATAAAATTATGGGAGGCTTCGATAGGGTAGACAGTCGGTATCTTTCTCCCAGGGTCAAAATGTACAATACCAGTGGGCATGCACTTAAGGTGAGAGGGGGTAAGTTCAAAGGAGATGTGCGGGGCAAGTTCTTTTATAAAGAGAGCGGTGGGTGCTTGGAATGTGCTGCCTGGGGTGGCGGTGGAGGCAGATACGATAGAGGCGTTTAACAGGCTCTGGGACAGACACAGACATGTGCAGGAAATGGAGGGATGTGGACCTTGTGTATGCAGAAAGGATTAGTTCAATTAGGTGTCATTAGCTGAAGTAGTTTGGCACAATATCATAGGCTGAAGGGCCTGTTCCTGTCTGAACTGTTCTATGTTCTGCAACCTTCTCCGGTGTGCTGATGCTTGGTTCCTTTTTCTCACTGAAATCGTTTCTCCATGAATGCAGTTCCTGACTGGCTTCACTGATGCAGCAAATTGGGAGTCCTGCAGAGGTCCACTGGGGCTTCTTGGAAAGATGCAGCTGCCAGGAAACCGAGAGGCCAACGTGACTTTTATCTCTGTGGAGAGAATAGGCCAGGCATGGAGGTGTGGCAGGTCTTCTGACGACAGTGGGACAAGCTGTTCCTGAAAGGGCATCGTAGCCTGCTGACTCTCTGGTAGTAGGTTCTCTGCAGGTGAGCATGTCTTGCTTCTTGCCCTGAGGTCTGAAACCCACATCGCTGGCCACCTATGCCCATTTCGATGCCTCCAGTAAATGCAGTGTCTTTGCTGAGACTCTCAGCAGCTAAATGCTGGCAAAAATACTCTCTGGAACAAAGAACATGGAACAGTACAACACAGGAACAGGCCCTTTGGTCCAGAATGTCTGTGGCAACCATGATGCCAATTTAAAATGCACGTCTGCCTGCACATGGTCAATATCCCTCTGTTCCCTTCTCTTTGAGTGCATTCTGTGCACTGAAAGCTGATGGATCAGCCAGCGGTTTTCCTGTCAGGGATCTTAATGTCATCAGAGTGTTCCTTTCTATAACGGAAAAGTAATGAACTAGTCCAGTTCTACCTAGGTTGTTTGATGAGGTTTGTACCCTGGTTTTGTTGATGCAGGTGGAAATGGGATTGGAATGAATGATGACTTCATTAGGTGCAGGTCTGACTCTGGGAAGAGACAGCCATCATCTAAACACCGAAGCCCCTCGCAGTTCTGTTTCATCTGGAAATGATCTTCAAAATAACCTACTCCAGGTAAAATCAAAATCAGATTACGTTGTTCCTAAAAAATCGACATTTTTTTTCCAGGAAAGCAATTTCCAAGCTAAGCAGTTAATTTGCAAGTGGTGATATAAAAGATGATAATGTTCATGTTGATTAAATTAAATTAATTTTTAAAATCTTTCTGGACGGAGGGTTTTTAAGCAAGTAATCCAGGCTGCAATTGTCCAGTGACAAGTTAATTTAGTTCTTTAGCTCCTCAAGTACTTATTCTGCATCACTAACTTGACTGATTGAATTTACTTTGAGGAGTCCTTGGTATAAACAGATTGCAAATCCATTGATCAGAGTTTTATCCGCAGAAAGCATGAGGCAGCAGGTAATTGATTCTGCTCTTAAGTCAAGGAGTTAATGCAATTCTATTCAGAAATTGCTCCAACATTATACACTGTAAGCACACAATATTTTTATTTGTCCTTTTTACAAACACACGCAGCTTCATTAATAAAAATGAAACAGAACTTTCTAACTATTCTTATTGTTCTAAGTTCCCAGATTTTAGAGAAGAAAATAACAGCAGATTTTGTTTAATTTTAAGATTTTCCAGCATAACCCACAGCTCCTTAGGTTGAGAAAACTCTCAGATGTCAGAGTAGAAATATCAAGTCCCAGAGGACGTGCATTTAAGGTGAGAGGGGGAAAGTTTAAAGGAGATGTGTGGGACAAGTTTTTTTACACAGAGAGTGGTGGGTGCCTGGAATGTGCTGCCAGGGGTGGTGGTGGAGGCAGATACGATAGAGGTGTTTAAGAGGCTGTTAGATAGGCACATGGGTATGCAGGGATTGGAGGGAGGTGGATCATGTGCAGGCAAAAGAGATTCACTTTAATTTGATATCATGTTTGGCGCAGACATTGTGGGCCAAACGGCCTGTTCTGTGTTCTAAATAAAGATAGAAATGTGGAGAGAGAGAGAGAGAGAGAGGTGGGGGGGGACCCTTCTGTTTCTCTCTCCACAAACATTGAGTGTTTCCAGCACTTCTGCAGAGGGTTGTAGACTCAGCCAGCTCCATCACAGGCACAACCCTCCCGCCATCTTGGACATCTGCAAGAAACTGCAGAGAGTTGTGGACACAGCTCAGCACATCACAGAAACCAGCCTCCCCTCCATGGACTCTGTCTATACCTCTCACTGCCTTGGTGAAGCAGCCAGCATAATCAAAGACCCCACCCACCCGGGTCATTCTCTCTTCTCTCCTCTTCCATCAGGTAGAAGATACAGGAGCCTGAGGACACATACCACCAGGCTCAAGGACAGTTTCTATTCCATGGTGATAAGACAATAAAACGGTTCCCTTATACGATGAGATGGACTCTTGACCCCACATTTTACCTCGTTATGACCTTGCACCTTATTGTCTACCTGCAATGCACTTCCCTGTAGCTGTGACACTTTACTCTGTACTGTTATTGTTTTTACCCTGTACTACCTCAACGTACTGTGTCATGAATTGATCTGTGCGAACAGCATGCAATACGTGTTTTTCACTGTACCTCGGTACAAGTGACAATAATAAACCAATACCAATACCAATCTTCAAGAGGCGGCGCCTCAAGAAGGCAGCATCCATCATTAAGGACCGTCACCACCCCGGGACATGCCCTCTTCATGTTACTACCACCGGCGGGGAGGTGCAGGAGCCTGAAGACCACACTCAACGTTTCGGGAACAGCTTTCCATGAACACTACCTCGTTATTCCTCTTTTGCACTATTTATTTATTTTTGTAACTTATAGTAATTTTTACGTTTTTATGTCTTGCACTGTACTGTTGCTGCAAAACAAGTTTCATGACATACGTCTGTGATAACAAACCTGATTCTGATTCTGATCTCGTTGAAACCTACTGGATATTGAAAGGCCTGGACAGAGTGGACGTGGAGAGGATGTTTCCATCAGTGGGAGAGCCTGGGATCCGAGGGCACCGCCTCAGAATAAAGGGATGTCCCTTTACAGCTGAGATGAGGAGGAATTTCTTCAGCAGAGGGTGATGAATCTCTGGAATTTGTTGCCACAGAGGGCTGCGGAGGCCAAGTCATTGGGTCTTTTTAAGGTAGATATTGACAGGTTCTTGACTGGTAAAGGGGTTAAGGGTTACGAGGAGAAGGAGGGAGAATGGGGTTGTTGACAAAGAATCTGCAGTGATTGAATGGTGGAGCAGACTCGATGGGCTGAATGGCCTAATTCTGCTCCTATATTTTATGGTCTTATTTTTGTCATCTCAGTGTTTTTTAAAAATTTTCATGAGGTAATTTTCAATACGCTACCTCGAAGGCAGAGTCCCCTCCACCTGGATCTGACACAACTTTTTCCTTGATAGCATACACTGAAAATGATGCATTCTGATGTATGAAGTCAAGGTGAGTTTTAATATTATAGTCAGCTTTAATTAAAAGATATGAAGCAACCAACATAATCAAAGACCCCACCCACCCCGGACATTGTCTCTTCTCCCGCCTCCCATCGGGTAGAAGGTACAAAAGCCTGAAAGCACATACCACCAGGATCAAGGACATTTTCTAGCCCGCTGTTATAAGACTAATGAATGGACCTCTTGTACAATCAGATGGACTCTTGACCTCACAATCTACGTCATTATAGCCTTGCACCTTATTGTCTGCCTGCACTGCACTTTCTCTGTAGCTGTCACACTTTATTCTGTGTTCTGTTATTGTTTTCCCTTGTACGACCTTGATGCACTGTGTAATGAAATGATCTGTATGGATGGCATGCAAAACAAAGTTTTTCACTGTACCTTGGTACATGGGACGGTAATAATAAGATAAGATTTCTTTATTAGTCACATGTACATTGAAGCACACAGTGAGATGCATCTTTTGCGTAGAGTGTTCTGGGGGCAGCCCGCAAGTGTCGCCACGCTTCCGGCGCCAACATAGCACGCCCACAACTTCCTAACCCGTACGTCTTTGGAATGTGGGAGGACACCGGAGCACCCTGAGGAAACGCACGCAGACACGGGGAGAACGTACAAACTTCTTACAGACAGTGGCCGGAACTGAACCCGGGTCGCTGAATAAACCAATTTACCAATTTAGTTACTGCTGAACAAAGACCCCGAACTGAAAGCAGTCAGCTCAATTTCGTCATGGAAGCTACATTTCGTCCCACCCTACCACCAATAAGGATTCCATTTCATTCTCCCAGTTCCTCCATTTCCATTGCATTTGCTCTGTTGATGAGATTTTCCACACACGTGCCATTTAAAGATTATTTTCTTTCCGTGACCGTGGCTTCCCCTCTACCACAGAACTTGCCCTTGACCCCCACCCCTCCACACCTCCACTCCCCCCCAATTCTCCTGGACAGAACAAAAGTGGTTTCTCTGCTTCTCACCTTCTGACCCCACCAGCCTCTGCATTCATTGAATCATTCTTCACAATTTCCATCAGCTTCATCAAGCTTCCAGCAGCTGATGGCTAGTCCCCTTCCCTTGGCTTTCAGCATTTCCAAGGGACTGTCCCTTGATCTGTCCCCACCGACCAATGAGAAACACGACGATGCTGGAGGAACTCAGCAGGCCAGGCAGCATCTGTGGAGAAAAGCAGGCGGTCAATGTTTCGGGTCAGGACTCTTCTTCAGGGTAGGCCTCTTGACCCAAGATACCACCAGCTAGCCATCAGCACGATCTGTCCATTATCTATCTGTAGCATCTAACAATCATGGACCCAAGTGCCCTGTTTCTTCTAATTCTCAGAACTAGATCATCGTTTTAAAAAAAGTGATCATTCATATTACAACAACAGTTGATATGTAAAAATTTTCCAGTATATCTTGTCTTCCCATTGCACAAGCAAAGAATCAGCTCCTCTAACTGACACAATGACTTATTTGGTCTCACCTTATCAGAGGTATTCCCTCCGTTCTACTCATCTCCACTAGACACCCCTTCCTCTCCATCCCACCTTCTCAGCTACTGAAAACTGACTTGTCTTAGAGTCATAGAGTCCTACAGCACAGAAACAGGCCCTTCAGCCCATCTTGTCCATGTCGACCTGATCTTCTGCCTAGTCCCATCTACCCACACCCAGACCATATCCCTCCAAACCATTCCCATCCATGTACCTATCCAAACCTCTCTTAAATGTTACAATTGAACCTGCATCCACCACTTCCGCTGGCAGCTCGTTCCACACTCCCACCACCATCTGAGTGAAGAAGTTTCCCCTCAGATTCCCCTTAAATATTTCACCTTTCACCCTAAACCTATCTCCCCTAGTTCTAGTCTCACCCAACCTGAGGGGAAAAAGCCTGCATGCATTCACCCTGTCTGTACCCCCCATAATTTTGTATACCTCGATAAGATCTCCCCTCATTCTCCTGCGGTCCAGGGAATAAAGTCCTAACCTATTCAACCTCTCCCTTTGTCTTCTCTCTTTCCCAGTTCTGATGAAGGGTCTCAGACCTGAACTGCCGACTGTTTCTCTTTCCACCGATGCTGCCTGACCTGCTGAGTGTTTGCAGGATTTTCTGATTTCAATTACTTTGTTTTCCCTTTTGTCTCTCCCTCCTCTTCACCATGCCTGCTTTCTAACTTTCTGTCGTTCGAGCGGAAGGTCAGCATCCTGAATTGTTAACTCTTCCCCTCTCCACAGATGCTGCCTGACAGGTAAGACTAATTCCAGCTATTTCTGTTTTTACTTTATATTTCCACCATCTGCAGATTGTTTTTTGTTTTTCAATTGGTGTTAAACCGAGGTCCTTTGTGTCTCTGAGTGGATGCAAAACACCTGCACGGTTGGTTCATCCAGACAACTAGGATGCTTGGGATCCAGGGTGACCCACCCGGGTCATTCTCTGTTCTCTCCTCTTCCATCGGGTAGGAGATGCAGGAGCCTGAGGGCACGTACCACCAGACTTAAGAACAGCTTCTATCTCACTGTGATAAGACTATTGAACAGTTCCCTTATACAATGAGATGGACTATGACCTCACGATCTACCTTGTTGTGACCTTGCACCTTATTGCATTGCACTTTCTCTGTAGCTGTGACACTTTACTCTGTACTGTTATTGTTTTTACCTGTACTACCTCAATGCACTCTGTACTAACCCAATGTAACTGCACTGTGTAATGAATTGACCTGTACGATCGGTATGCAAGACAAGTTTTTCACTGTACCTCGGTACCAATACCAATACCAATTTGGCTGATTGGATCTAAAATTGGCTTGCCCATAGAAGATAGAGGGTAGTTGTGGATGGGTCAGGCTGGAGGTCTGTCACTAGTGGTTTTCCACAGGGAGCTGTACTGGGACCTCTGCTTATATGTAAGAAGATATCTTTTATTAGTCACATGTATATCAAAACACACAGGGAAATACATCTTCTGCGTAGAGTGTTCTGGGGGCAGCCCGCAAGTGTCGCCATGCTTCCGGCGCCAACATAGCACGCCTGCAACTTCCTAACCCATACATCTTTGGAACATGGGAGGAAACTGGAGCACCCGGAGGAAGCCCACGCAGACACGGAAAGAACGTACAAACTCCTTACAGACAGCGGCCGGAATTGAACCCAGGTTGCTGGCGCTGTAATAGTGTTATGCTAACTGCTACACTACTGTGTCTTCCACGGTATATGTATATTCAAACCTCTTTTAAGTGTTACAATTGAACCCGCATCTACCTGCAGGTTCAGTTATAACATCCAAATCATTCATATATATATATCTAAATGATTTGGACAAAAATGTGGTGGGGTGGGTTAGTAAGTTTGCAGATGACACAAAGGTTAGTGATGTTGTAGACTGCATCGAAGATTGCAAAAGAATACAGCAGGATACAAACCAATTGCAGATATGGGCAGAAAAGTGGCAGATGGAGTTTAATCCGGACAAGTGTGTGGTGTTGCACTTTGGGAGATCCAACGTAAAGGGAGAACACACAGTTAATGCAGGATCCTTAACAGCGTTGATGAACAGAGGGATCTTGGGGTCCAGGTACATGGTTCCCTAAAAGTAGTCGCACAGGTTGATAGGGTGGTAAAGAAGGTGTATAGTATGTTTATCTTCATTATTCGAGGCACAGTGTTCAAGAGCCAGGAAGTTAGTTACAACTTTATAAAACTCTGGTGAGGCTACATTTATAATATTGCATTCAATTCTGATCATCTCATTATCAGAAGGATGTGGAGGCTTTGGAGAGGTTGCAGAGGAAGTTTACTAGGATGATGCCTGGTTTGGAGGACACGTGCTTTGAGGAGAGGTTGGACAAACTAGGGCTGTTTTCTCAGGAGCGGCTGAGGGGAAATTTGTAAAATTATGTGAGGCATAGAATGAGTAGACAGCTAGTATCTTTTTCCCAGGACTGAAATATCTAGTACTAGAGGGCATGTATTTAAAGTGAGAGGGGGTAAGTACAAAGGAGATGGGTGAGGCAAGTTTTTTTTATACAGAGAGTGGTGGGTGCCTGGAATGTGCTGCCTGGGGTGGTGGTGGAGGCAGATGGCATGGAAGTCATTGTGAGACTCTTAGATAGGCACATGAATATGTAGAGAAGGGAGGGCTATGGTCAATGAGTGGGGAAGAGGGATTAAATTAATTAGGAATTACCGGTTTAATTAGTTCATCCGAAGGGCCTGTTCCTGTGCTGTACTGTTCTATGTTCTATGTTTTATCACTTGACACAACTTTGAAGAACAGGTGAGAAATTCCCAATGGCTTATCTCTTCATCAACATCACCAAATCAAATCATCCAGTCAGGATGTAGAAGCTTTAGAGAGGGTGCAGAGGAGATTTACCAGAATTATTCCTGGATTGGAGATCATGTCTTATGAGGATAGGTTGAGCGAGCTAGGGCTTTTCTCTTTGGAGAGAAGAAGGATGAGAGGTTACTTGATAGAGGTGTACAAGATGATAAGAGGCATAGATCGAGTGGACAGTCAGAGACCTTTTCCCAGGGCGACAATGGCTAACACGAGGGGACATAATTTTAAGGTGATTGGAGGAAGGTATAAGGGGGATGTCAGGGGTAAGTTTTTTACACAGAGAGTGGTGGGTGTGTGGAACGCACTGCCGGCAGAGGTAGTGGGGGCAGATACATTAGGGACATTTAAGAGGCTCTTATATAGACACATGAATGAGAGAGAAATGGAGGGCTATGTGGGAGGGAAGAGTTAGATAGATCTTAGAGCAGGATAAAATGTCGGCACAACATTGTGGGCCGAAGGGCCTGTACTGAACTATAACATTCTATGTTCTATATGTTAATAACGTTGCTGGTTGTGGCACATACTTGCTTCCTCACGTCTTACATCACAGCAGTGTGTAGGGCATTCTCAGACTACAGAGAGATATCGATGTGTCGCTGAAATGGGTTGAAAAATAGCAGATGAAATTTAATCCAGGCAAGTGTGAGGTGTTGAATTTTGGGAGCACTGATGAGCCTGGGACATTCACCATGAATGGTAGGGTCTTAGGGAGTATTGAGGAATAGAGTGAACTTGCAGTACCATCCATACTGTAGATCCTTGAAGGTGGCAATACAGGTAGACAACATGGTCAGGAAGGCAAGTAGAATACTGGCCTTCATTTGTCAAGGCACTAAATAAAGAAGTACAGAGGTTTATAAAACCTCGGTCAGACCACAGCTGGAGTAGTGCATGCCGTTCTGGTCACCACACGATAGGAAGGATGTGACAGTGCTGGACAGGGTGTGGAGGAGATTCACCAGGATGTTGCCTGGGATGGAGCAGTGCAGTTACAAGGAGAGACTGGAGAAGGCTAAGTCTTTTCTCCATGGAACAGAGAAGGTGACGAAGGAGCTTGACTGAGGTATATAAAATTATGAGGGGTATAGATAGGCTGGACTACAGGAAACATTTTCCCCATATGGTTGGTAGGTAAAACAAGAGGGCATATGGAAAGAGATTTCGAGGGGTGACAAGGGAGACATTCTTCACCCAGAGAGTGGTAAGTAGCTGGAATGCACTGCCTGAGAGAGTGGTCGAGAGAGCCGGGTCACTGACAGCTTTTAAGGAGTGTCTGGATGAGCATTTGAATCACTTAGGTGTCGAGGGCTATGGACCAAGTGCCAGGTGATGGGATTAATGTGGACAAGTGTCCACTGGTCAGCACGGATGAGTTGGGCCAAATGGCCTGTTTCCATGCTGAGGATTCTATGATTCTATAATTCAGTACCCATGGTTCACAAAGTACTCCATTGACCGTAAAGTGACGTTCTAAGAGAGACATGAAATATATTAAATAAATGCCAGATTTTCTTCCCTTCATTAATATTTCCTTGAGTCATTCAAAGCCCAAGAAATCAGACCCCGATATTAATTGACAGCACTAGAGAGTTTGGCTGTCAATCATTTTATTATAAGGGCAGTTAGACGTTTAATTCCCATCTATATGGTAAATACAGCTGTATGCAGGTTGATCACGTCAATGGTCTGACTGATAACGCAGTACCTTTAATGCAACACTGAATGCAAGGCAGCCACTTCAGACAGCCACTCTGTGCTCTACACATTGAACAATTTATCTGTCGCTTCCTTGAAGCTCATATCCAAAGACACACTAAATAATGCTGACTGCCGTTAATCCCACCTGTACTCTGATAGGAAGAAAAGGCCTCGTAATCTTCTACACTATGCGGAGGACTTGCACCTGAAAGTCTGACCCTTGATCTTCCTTCCTTTTAAGAACTCATTTGGAATGCAAAACCTCTCAGTCGTTTCAGCATTTTGGTCATGATTTGTTGAATTGATTCATTATTCACAGCTCCAGTGACCCGGCTCATTTCAGACCTCCAGTGCTGTCAGTGTGGAGTCTTCTCGTACCCCCTGTGTGCTCCCGGTGCTCCGGCTTCCTCCCACATCCAAATTTGCCCAGGTTGTTAGGTTAATTGGTAACTGTAAAATATTGGAATTGGAATTGGAATTGGTTGTCACTTGTACAGTGCAAAACCTGTCTTGCATACCGTCCATACAGATCAATTCATTACACAGTGCATTGAGGTAGTACAGGGCAAAACAGTAACAGAACGCAGAATAAAGTGTTAAAATTACAGAGGAAGTGCATTGCAGGTAGACGATAAGGTGCAAGGTCATAACGAGGTAGATTGCATAGGAGGCAGTGGCCTGATGATCATCGGTGGGTCCTGGTCCAAGTGTAGGTAAGAGGAGGTAAAGATGGGTAGCCCTGTGGGTAAGTGACTGCACTTCTAAGCATCTGCACAGCAGTTGGACAAAAAGCCATTAGAACCGATTTTGCTTTGCATTCATCTGCTTTCCTTCATACTAAATGAGACAGTATTATCCGTATCTTCTTGCTTCCCTTGTTCTTGTTTTAACCATACAGCACAAAACAGGCCCTTCAGCCCACTATATAACATATAACATTGGTATAACATTGTAGAATGGATAGGTAAATTACCTGTGGATCGAGTTAGTTCATGGGTCACTCAGATGGAGTTGGTTTATGAGTTAGCCAGACAGAGTTGGTTCATCAGTTATCCGGACAGAGCTGGTAATCGAGTTACCCGGCCATTTCTTGTTAGTGAGTTCCTCGTTCGACTTTTCTCACCATTTGGCTACGGTGTGTGTCGAAGGTTTAACAGGCAGCCCTGGGGGTGAATTAGAAATTGCTGCCAAGGCGGAGGAAATATTTTTGGGGGAATTGTCAACATGAGCCGCTGAGTCAGCTGCTGGGGGCAGGACAGTTCCCTGGTTAGGGTCAGCAGGGTTGGGGTTAGCTTTTCCCCTGGTTAGGGTTATCACTTCCCCAGGTGATGACCCACAGGGTAGGTGGTGTGTGGGAAGGTTAAGGTTAGCATTAGGGTTAGCCCTCCAAAGTTGCTTCCAAACCAGAAAGTGCAGAAATAAGTGATGGCTGCAAGGCAAAAAATAAAAAGGGCTTGTGATTTTGAGTTTGCTTTGGTTTTTAAATTCCTACTCTGTTGAACCTAGAACTTCCCATAACTTGACAAGGAGTTGTTATTAAGATACAAAAGTGGTAGTGATTGATACCTGGTCATGAATCAACAAGGAATCACAGCTCAACCATCACATATATCCATTTCTCTCTGCAGTTTCACATCACAACACACAACTCTATACGTCTCGCATAGGCAGTTTGCCAACACCAATTTCCTGATGAACACATGTGGTCAGGCTAATGAAAATAAATGTAAGGTATTCAGCGGTTATCAGTTCAGCACCAAAGAAAGTTAAAGAACCTGAACAGCTGATTCCAAGAGGAGCCACTGTTTGGGAAATCGGGACCCTGTGACCATCTGCTTAAATTAATAGACGGAAAATCAGGGTCTCTGCAAGATGTTGCTCTTCAGCATGGGTGTCTAAATCAAACCTCGCAATGAATGTGCTTGTGATCTGCACACAGAATATTCATGCTCCCGTGACATTTTTATATTGAATTTTTATTTTCCTGAAAAATAATTTATGAGCTTAGAAGAACATCTAAATTAAAAAAAATGTAATTCATCAAAATAAATCGATCATGTTGCCATGTAGAAGCTGCTGGCAGAAATAATGATTAACAAGTTGAACCGTGCTCCACATCAGGTTTCAGGGACTGACTGGCAATACAGAGCTCCGCAGTTGTGCTGCTCTGTGTGCAGTTGCTCTGTGAACCATTTCCAGCTACAATTACATAGCTCACGGCTGAATGAACTGACTTTTCAACGGTTATATCAGTTAGGAAGCTTATTAACTGGTCTAGAAATGTTGAAGGATAATTGCAGCAGGTGGACCATAGTGTTTCCTTCCCTTGATGTGAACAAGAGAGGAATGGATAGGGTAGACAGACAGGATCTTTCTCTGAGGGCAGAAGTGTCAAGTACTGGAAAACATACATTTAAGGTGAGGGGGGGAAAGTTTAAAGGAGATATGCGGGGCAAATCTTTTACACTGAGAGTGGTGGGTGCCTGGAACGGGCTGCAGGGGGAAGCCGATACAATAGTGGTGTTTAAGAGGGTGTTAGAAGGACACATGAGTACACGGAATGGAGGGATGTGGATCACGTACAGGCAGAAGAGATTTAGTTTAGAACATAGAACATAGAACACTACAGCACAGTACAGGCCCTTCAGCCCACAATGTTGTGCCGACATTTTATCCTGCTCTAAGATCTATCTAACCCTTCCCTCTCACATAGACCCCTATTTTTCTATCATCCATGCGTCTATCTAAGAGTCTCTCAAATGTCCCTAATGTATCTGCCCCCAAAACCTCTGCCGGCAGTGCGTTCCACATACCCACCACTCTCTGTGTAAAAAACTTACCCCTGACATCCCCCTTATATATTCCTCCAATCACCTTAAAATTATGTTCCCTCATGTTAGCCATTGTCACCCTGGGAAAAAGTCTCTGACCATCCACTTAATCTATGCCTCTTATTATCTTGTACACCTCTATCAAGTCACCTCTCATCCTCCTTCTCTGCAAAGAGAAAAGCCCCAGCTCCCTCCAATTATCCTCATAAGACATGCTCTCCAATCCAGGCAACATCCTGGTAAATCTCCTCTGCACCTTCTCTAAAGCTTCCACATCCTTTCTATAATGAGGCGACCAGAACTGAACACAATACTCCAAGTGTGGTCTGACCAGAGTTCTACAGAGCTGCAACATCGCCTTGTGGCTCTTGAACTCAATACCCCGACTAATGAAGGCCAACACTCCATACGCCTTCTTAACAACCCTATTGACCTGCGTGGTAACCTTGAGGGATCTATGGACATGGAGCCCAAGATCCCTCTGTTCCTCCACACTGCTAAGAGTCCTGCCATTAACCTTGTATTCTGCCTTTGAATACGATCTCCCGAAGTGTATCACTTCACACTTATCCGGGTTGAACTCCATCTGCCACTTCTCAGCCCAGGTTTAAGTCGGCATCGTGTCCGGCACAGACATTGTGGGCCGAAGGGCTTGTTTCTGTGCTGTACTGTTCTGCATTCTATGTTCTAAGTTTCAATGCAATTTATTAGTGATTCATTAAACTCAGTCAAGGTGAGTGCTTTACCAGTATGGTGCCTCGATGCATTTAATTTTTCCCTTTGCTTTGAAGGACCATTTATAACATTTACAAAATATGTTATTATATATTATATTATGAAAATCAAATCCAAAGTAATAACATTCATAGTTAAGCAGCTCTATTAAAATAACACTCCAGAACAATTCAAATGTGATTGTCCCCGAGCCTGCATGATTGGTTTGCCTTTAGTCACTGTCCTATAGGCTAGTTGAATTACTTCACCTGGTTTGTGGCAAACATTCACTTTTAGGATACAATACTTTAAACAAAATTGCCATTTATTAAGATAAAAATATCGGGAATAAACAATGAAATTTAATGCAGTTAGTTTTATACAGTATTCATGGCTTATTCATAGGTCATGTTGTTTGCGAGCTTAACGAGTAAAACTGTCTTTTGATTTACAAGCTGCCTTCATCCGCCGAGATAATTGTTACTTCACAAACCCAACAAGTTTTTAATCCTGTCATTTAAAGCTGCAGTTTTTAGTTTAACCTTTTAAAAGTAGATTGCCATGTAAACCAGTATAACTCAGACCATTATTTCAAATTATCAGGTGATCCTAACCTTTAAGAGAAACATTCACTTATTGAAATTACCCCCTTATGATGAAATTACTGTTCTGGTGAAATGATAGCTGTATGTTGCATTGATATTATGTTTGCATAGTTAAAAATTGCAAAATGCCAGAGAGAAATCTGATATTGCACCTTCAAAATTTAATAAGGGAGATACTAAATAACAGCGTATAGTACAGTTGTATAGTAATGTACATTTTCAGGAACATTACAACACTGCACAAGATTATGAACTAAATATAGCAAGATTCAAACTCCCCGGGAAAGGACAAGTGCAATCCCAGACCCAGGACTGATTAAAGATACAGACTGCCTCAGTAAGAGGTCACAGCTTAAGGGAACGGATGGAGGCATGCGCAGCAGATTAAAAGAGGTATGACTTCATTGGAACATTGGCTTAGCACTTAACATAGAACTAAGATAATGAGTTCCCAGACTTCCTGATTGCCCTACAGAGCAGTGTATTATTGAACTGCACTGAGGACAGCTAATTCTTTATTGGCATTGGAAGCACCGACTGTGTAAAACGCACAGGCTTCTGTGCACCCCGATCCACTCAAGAGTGTGAGACAACAGCAAGAACAAAGGGTCTGACAAAGGGTTCTCCAGTCACAGAGGAAGGGCTCCCAGTTTAGTGCTGGTCATTGCTGTTGGTTTATTATTGTCACACATACTGAAATACAGTGAAAAACTTGGTTCTGCAAACCATCCAGACAGATAATTTCAAAGCATAAGAACATCGAGGTAGTACAGGGAAAAGCAATAACAGGATGCAGAGTAAAGTGTTACAGCTACAGAGAAAGTGCAGTGCAGGCAGACAATAAGGTGCAAGGGCCATGACGAGGTAGATCATGAGGTCAAGAGTTCATCTTTAACGTATAAGGGGACCATTCAATATTCTTATAACAGCAGGATAGAAGCTGTCCTTGAGCCTGGTGGTACGTGCTTTCAGGCTTTTGTATCTTCTGCCCGATGGGAGGGAGGAGAAGAGAGAATGTCTGGGGTGGGTGGGGTCTTTGATTATGCTGGCTGCTTTACCAAGGCAGCGGGAAATGTAGACAGAGTCCACAGAGGGGAGGCTGGTTTCTGTGATATGCTGAGCTGTGTCCCCAACTCTCTGCCGTTTCTTGCAGTCTTGGGCAGAGCAGTTACCAAGCCGTGATGCATCCAGATAGGATGCTTTCTATGGTGCATCTGCAAAAATCAGTGAGGGTCAATGGGGATATGCCAGACTTCCTGTGCCTACTGAGGAATTAGAGGCACTGGTGCGGTTTCTTGGCAGAGATTCCATTGATTGTGCTTAACAAGCTGGGTATCAGGGTGGAAAGAGGCATTGTACAAGGCAGCAGTAGGAACAACACAGATGACCCCAGCTAGACTTTCAGCAGGTCAGCATGTAGAAAATACAAGTTAAGGGGCATGTGGATTATGGACTTCAAGAGGAATTTGCAAGGAATGGGAATATTTCCCCAATGCAAAGTTGATGAATAAACAGTGAGCACAAGCGGTTCAATAGCACAAAGCTCTTTCTTACCTTCCTTAATATGGACTGGGACTGCCACAGTGCTAAGAGATTAGCTGGGACAGAATTTGTTAAGTGTGCCCAGGAAAGTTTTCTCAAGCAATATGCAGATGGCCCAACTAGAAAGGGGGCAACATTCAACCTCCTCGAGGGAAATAAGGCTGGGCAAGTGGTTGACGCGTGACTAGGGGAGCACTTTAGGAACAGCGACCATAATTCTATTAATTTTAAAAAAGTCATGGAAAGAGGTCGGACTGGTTCCCAATGAAAGTCCTAAACTAGGTCAAGGTTAGTTTTGATGCCATTAGATAGGGATTTGCAAAAGTTGATTAGGAAAGGCTGTTAGCAGGTAAAGGAACAGCTGGCAAGTGGGAGGCTTTTAAAAGTGAGGTAGCGAGAGATCAAGGTCAACATGTTCTTGTTAGAGTGAAGGGCAAGATGGTCAGGATTAGGGAATCCTGCCTGACAAGAGATATTAAGGCTCTGGTCAGGAGAAAGAAGGAGGTTTAGAGGTCGGCACAACATGGTGGGCCGAAGGCCTGTATTTTGCTGTACTGTTCTATGTAGACAGCTGGGATCAAATGAGTCCTTTGAGGATGTAGGAGCACTCTAAAGAAGAAAATCAAGAGGCTAAAAGTAGACATAAGATATCCTTGGCAGATAAGGTAGGGGGGAGTCCTAAGAGATTCTTTAAGTATATTAAGATCAGAATGAGGGAAAGAGCAGGTCCCCTTCGGGATCTATGTGGAACCATAGGAGAAAGGTGAGGTCTTAAATAACTTCTTCTCATCTGTATTTTCCATGGATAAGCCCATGGAAGCTATTGAGTTCAGGGAAGAGAATATTGACGTACTGAAAGGTATCGATATTACAAGAGAGGAAGTGTTGGTGGTCTTGAAGCACACAGATCCCTGGGGCCTGAACAAGTGTAACCCTGGACATTGTGGGAAACAAGGGAAGAAATTGTTGGGACCCTGGCAGAGATTTTTGTGTTTTCCCTAGCCACGGGTAAGGTCGCGAAAGGCTGGAAGGTGGATAATGTTGTGCTTTTGTTTAAAAAGGGCCGCAAGGACAAGCCAGGGAACTGCAGGCCAGTGAGCCTAACAGCAGTGGTGGGTAAGTTACTGGAGGGGATTCCGAGAGGTAGGACCTATCTTGCCTTTTCAAGGACTGATTGGGGACAGTCAGCATGGCTTTGTGCATGGGAAATCATGTCTCATGAATTTAACTGAGTTTTTTGAAGAGGTGTCAGAGAGGAGGGACAAAGGCAGGATGGTAGACATTGTCTCCGTGGACTTTAGCAAGGCTCTCGACAAGGTCCCACATGGTGGACTGGTCCGGAAGTTGAGGTCACATGGGATCCAGGGTGAGCTAACCAACCGGATACAAAATTGGCTTGGTGGAAGGAGTCAGAGGGTGGTAGTGGGGGGTTGTTATTCAGACTGTAGGCCTGTGACCAGTGGTGTGCCGCAGGGATTGGTGCTGGGTCCCCTGTTGTTTGTCATCCATATTAACGGTTCAGATGAGAACGTAAGTGGAATAGTTGGTAGGTTTGCCAATGACACCATAATTGGTGGTGTGGTGGACAGTGAAGGAGGTGTCTAAGGTTACAATAGGCTATAGATCAGCTGGGAAAGTGGGCATGGAAGTTAAATCAGGGCAGGACTTACACAGTAAATGAGTGAGTCTTGTAAAACAGAGAGACCTTGGGGTACAGGTACATAGTTCCCTGAATGGGCCAACACATGTAGGAAAAGTGGTAAAGAAGGCCTTCATCAGATGAGGCAATCAGTCAAGAGTTGGGACAACATGTTGCAGCTGTACAGGACATTGGTGAGATCGCACCTGGAATATTGTGTGCAGTTCTGGTCGCCCAACTGTAAGAAGGAGGTGACTAAGCTAGAGAAGGTGCAGAAAAGATTCACAAGGAAGTTGCCGGGAGTGGGCTTGAGCTATGAGGAGAGATTGGACAAGCTGCGACTGTTTTCCTTGGAGCGAAGGAGGCTAAGGGGTGACCTTACAGAATTTTATAAAACCATGAGGAGCACAGATAGAGTGAATGGTCACAATCTTTTTCCCAGCGTAGGGGAGTCTAAAACTAGAAGGCATAGGTTGAAGATTTTTAAGAGTAAGATTAAGATCTTTATTAGTCACATGTACATCGAAACACACAGTGAAATGTGTCTTTTTGCGTTACCGAGAATGTTCTGGGGGCAGCCCGCAAGTGTCGCCACACTTCGGGCGCCAACATAGCACGCCCACAACTTCCTAACCCGTACGCCTTTGGAATGTGGGAGGAAACCGGAGCACCCGGAGGAAACCCACGCAGACATTGGAAGAACGTACAAACTCCTTACAGACAACGGCCGGAATTGAACCAGGGTCGCTGGCGCTGTAAAGCGTCACACTAACCGCTCCACCTGAGAGACAACTTTTTCACATGTGGGTATATGGAACAAGCTGCCACAGGAAGTGGTAGGGGTGGGTAGAATTATGCATAAAAGACATTTGGAAAGGTTCATAGATAGGAGAGGTTCAGAGGGATATGGGCCAAATGCAGTCAAATGGGACCAGCTCAGAAACGTACCTTGGTTGGCATGGACGAGTTGGGCTGAAGGGCCTGCTTCCGTGTTGCGTAACCCTGTGACTCTACGACTGGATATGAAAGCCAGAGTACTTACCTTTTAGCACAAGGGTAGAAACCGTACCGAACCCCGGAGTTAAAGCAGTGCTTCAGCAAGTCCAGTGGTGAAATTCTGTCCTCCACAGCTCGGAGAGATCAAGCATGATTAAACTAGTTCTGCAGAGTTCTGCACACAAAGGCTTCTCCTTCAGCTGGAGGATAACGAGGGGTGAGGAAGAACGTCGAGCAGTTGAGTTTGATTGTATAGGATGCCCAGTTTTGGGCAAGCAGGTGTCTCGGAGTGAAGGTAATCAAGACTCAGTGTGGGCAGGAGATCAGTGGCACTGAGAACCTCACCAGAGAGGGAAGATTGGCTGGACACAATGAGGTCTAGTTCTGCAAGTTCTGGAACATAATTACAAATAATGGAACTTGTAACATACATATCATGTCTAATGCTGGTCTATGGACAATAATTGATGCTTTATTACTGCTAGCCCCTTGTGATTTTGTTTTCCCTACACAATATGTGAATAAATTCCAGAGGTAGGCTGTAAAGTCCCCACCAGGGGCAGTTTACAAAGTCCTGCCAACCCCACCACCCCCCCCCCCCATGTTTTTGGGATGTGGGAGGAAACTGAAACACCCGGAGACAACCCAGGCGGTCACAGGGAGAGCGTGCAAACTCCACACAGACAACACCGGAGGTCAGGACTGAACCTGGATCTCTGTAGCTGTGACACAGCTACACCACTCTGCCAACCATTTTACAATCAACCCCTTTCTTCCTTGAAGATGTAATTTCCACAAGTATGGCCACAGCTTTAGAGGCAATTCTTTCACCAATATAGAAATACAACTAATTTATTTGTTTTCCTGTTTTAAACAAGCTTTTGCCAATGTGAATCCTGTTCTCCTGTTCTAACTTTCTGAAAACTATTGCCAACGTGAAACAAAAACCAGAGAATGAAAAACACGATGATGCTGGAGGAACTCAACAGGCCAGGCAGCATCCGTGGAGAAAAGCAGGTGGTCAACGTTTCGGGTCAGGACCCTTCTTCAGGACTGAAGGTGGGAAAAGGGGAAGCCCAATATATAGGAGTGAAAATCAGAGCAGTGGTGAGACCAAACACAGGCCAGGTGACCGTTTTGCAGAACACCTGCGCTCCGTCCGTAACCGCGATCTGCATCTCCCCGTTGCCGGTCACTTCAACTCCCCCTCCCACACTATCACTGATATGTCAGTCCTCGGCTTCCTCCACTGCCGGGAGAATTCCAAGCGCAAACTGGAGGAACAGCACCTCATTTTCCATCTTGGAACCTTGCAGCCTGATGGCATGAAGATTGAATTCTCCCACTTTAAGTAATCCCCACACCCCTTCCCCACACCCCCCCCACCCCACACCATGCTTCTTCTCTTCTTCCCTCTCTCTCCTTACCTTTGCCCCATCCCCCGGTGGATCTGCTCTCCCCTCCTCCCCCACACCTGCCCATCACTATCTCTTACCTGCATCTACCTATCCCCACCCTGTGCCCACCCTGCCTCCCCTCTTTTGTCCACCTATCACTGCTCTGCTTTTCCCTCCTATATATCGGGCTTCCCCTTTTCCTATCTTCAGTCCTGAAGAAGGGTCCTGACCCGAAACGTTGACCGCTTGCTTTTCTCCACAGATGCTGCCCGGCCTGCTGAGTTCCTCCAACATCGTCGTGTGTTTTTCATCTGGATTCCAGCATCTGTAGTCCTTTGTTTCTCTGAAAACCAGAGGACGCTGGAAGTGCTCAGCAGGTCAGGCAGAGTCTGTGGGGAGGGGAACAGAGTCAATGTTTTGGGCCAAGGATGTTTCATCAGAACTGGAAATGTACAAAGGAAAGCATGTTTTCAGTTGCAAAGAGCAGGAGATGGAGAGAACAGAAGGGATGCCCTGTGATAGACTGCAGACCGAAGTTGCAACAATAACTATTTTGACTCTCTTTAACTGGAAGGAAACTGTTTGCATTGCACAGAAAGTTTACAGGACACTGGTTCAGCTGCACTTTGAATATCATGTGCAAATCTAGTCGCCACGGTATAGAAAGGATGTGATTGGGGAGTGCAGGGAAGGCTCACCAGGATGTTTCCCAGATTGTAGAACTTTCATGAGGGTGAGAAATTGGATAGCATGGGCTTGTTTTCCCCAGAGCGAAGGAGGCTGAGGGGTGACCTGATGGAGGTATATAAGATAGGCATAGACAGGGTAGACAGTCAAAATCTTTTATCTCATAGTTGGGGTATCAAAACTGAAAGGGCATGGGTTTAACGCTATTAGGGCACCCATTCAGAATAGAGATGTGGAGAAATTTCTGTAGTCAGAGAGTGGAGAATCTGTGGAGTTTGTTGCCACAGGCAGCTGTGGAGGTAAAGTCATTGGGTGTATTTAAGGCAGAGATTGATAGGTATCTGAGTAGCCAGGGCATCAAAGGTTATGGTGAGAAGGTGGGGGAGTGGGGCTAAATGGGAGAATGGATCAGTTCATGATAGAATGGCGGAGCAGACTCGATGGGCTGAATGGCCGACTTCTGCTCCTTTGTCCTATGGTCTTATGGGTTCAATTCTGGCCACTGCCTATAAGGAGTTTGTACATTCTCCTCGTGTCTGTGTGGGTTTCCTCCGGGTGCTCCGGTTTCCTCCCACATTCCAAAGACGTACAGGTTAGGAAGTTGTGGGCATGCTATGTTGGCGCCAGAAGCATGGCGACACTTGTGGGCTGTTCCCAGAACACTCTACGCAAAAGATGTATTTCACTGTGTGTTTGGATGTACATGTGACTGATAAAGATATCATACCTGATCTTATCTGAGGGAAAAGCTTTCTTACATAGAGAGTGGAACTTGCTGCCAGAGGAACTGGTAGAATGAGATACAATTACTATGTTTAAGAGTCATTTAGATAGACACTGTAATAGGGAAGACGTGGAAGGATATGGTCCTAATGCGAGCAAATGGGATTAGTATAGATGGCCCAAAAGGTCAGCATGGATATGGTGGGCCGGAGGGCCTGTTTCTGTGTGATACAACTCTATGATCTAAATGAGGAAGCAGCAAATAATGAGTCGGTACACAGGCTCAACCCGTCTTTATTTACATTTCCGCTCAAAGATCATGAGTTGACAATCTTTGCTTTCTGGCTTCAGATCTCATTTTAACTGAGGCTCAAGTGAGCAACGCTAAATCAGGAATAATAATCTGACCCCGTGCTTTCAAAGGCACTCAGGAATCAGGACTTTTGACAATGCAGAATTTTTTAAGTCATAAAATATGATGATATCCTTTGCAGCATTTCTCAAAGGCTCAGCCATCTGTTAGAGAACACTTTATTACCTTTTAAGGTTCCACACCAACAAACAGAGCAAATTAATGAGGTTTACGTTGCTGTTAAGAATGCGAAAAAAACTGACAATAAACGTCTAAAATTAGGTCTTTCAAAGGCACCTGTAAAGCTCTGATTCCAAATTTTAAACGTATGTCACCCGATGACAAAATAAAACAGTGAACTATCACAATTATATTTAAATTTACTTCCTTTAGGTTGAACAAGATAGAATCATTTCTCTCAGCCATTTCAGTAACATTGTCTCATGAACATGCAACCAAGTGATCTGAGCTCTTTCTAAAATTTTCATTACACCATCAATTATTGTTAATGTTCTAGTTGAACTCACATGATGAGACATTGGTAATGGAACCGCTAATGAATTTGAATAAAAATTCTTCCATATACTTTTTTAATGAAGGTGTTAATCTCGTTAAAATCGATGAATATACTTTTCTTAAAATGGAAGATGAGATTTTTTCATGTTAATAGTGAAATTAAAATTGCACATTGGGACTTAATGGCGTATCCAAAGATAAAATTATTTTTTCATGGGTGCTGATAAAATAACCAATCAAGATGGCGAGCTGCTTCTGAACAGCTACTGTTCAGACTAAATCACCTGCTGTATTTTTTAATATTTGATTCCCAAAATATAATTTTGAGTGAAGTTGCCTTTATTTCTTCATGGGTCAATGACAATTTTAGACCGGAACAATATTTACTGATGTACTTCTGAAAGAGTCCCTTTCAAGCAAGGTGTATGCAATGTTCATATGGTTATGATAAATCGGTATTGGTATCGGTATTGGTTTATTATTGTCACTTGTACCGAGGTACAGTGAAAAGCTTGTCTTACAAACCGATCATACAGGTCAATTCATTACACAGTGCAGTTACATTGAGTTAGTTCAGAGTGCACTGAGGTAGTACAGGTAAAAACAATAACAGTACAGAGTAAAGTGTCACAGCTACAGAGAGAGTGCAGTGCAATAAGGTGCAAGGTCACAACAAGATAGATCGTGAGGTCATAGTCTATCTTATTATATAAGGGAACCATTCAATAGTCTTATCACAGTGGGGTAGAAGCTGTCCTTAAGTCTGGTGGTACGTGCCCTCAGGCTCCTGTATCTTCTACCCGCTGGTAAATTGGTTTATTATTGTCACGTGTACTGAGGTACAGCGAAAAACTTTGTTTTGCATGCCATCACATCAGTACAACTAGATAGTGCAAGGGAAAACAATAACAAAATGCAGAATATAGGGTTAAATTTACAGAGAAAGTGCAGTGCAGGCAGACAATAAGGTGCAAGGTCATAAAGAGGTAGATTGTGAGGTCAAGAGTCCATCTTATCGTACTAAGAGACCGTTCGATAGTCTTATCATAGCAGGATAGAAGCTGTCCTTGAGTCTCATGGTATTTGCTTTCAGGCTTTTGTATCTTCTGCTCGATGGGGGAGGGGAGAAGAGAGAATGTCCAGGGTAGGTGGGGTCTTTGATTATGTCGGCTGCTTTACCGAGGCAGCAAGAAGTGTAGACAGTGATAGCTTTGACAACCATTGTTTTGGCTTGTGCTGTGAACACATTGATAAGTATTCACCCAGTTTTGGTAAATGGAGCATTGTTTCTCATTAGGTTTGTAAATTTCATATTATTATTGGAAAAGGGAAGGGAAGTGATAAGCCATGCCATGCTCTCTTGGGAGTGGATTACCACAGGACACCTCTGCCTGAAACAGCGACCGAAGTGATATAATTACATCTTCCGCATTGTGTTTTCATACCAAACCATCTCCTGCTGGTACTCATATACATTATGATTCACAGTTGTTAGGCTCGAGTCTGACCTTGACAGTCAGTAAAAAGAAGCAGCAAATTACATTGATTCTGCAACTATTCCCGTGTCGTTAGGAGAGAGTGGATTGACTGGGACTTTCTCCCCTGGAGCCAAGGAGGCTGAGAGGTGACATGACAGAGGTATATAAAATTATGAGAGGAATAAATTGGGCAAACAACCAGTGACAAGTTCTGTGGTAGCAGTATCTAAAACTAGAAAACATTGGTTTAAAGTGAGAGTGAGAAGGTTTAAAGGGGATCTGAGGGGTAAATTTTTCACACAAAGAGTAGTTGGTATGTGGAATAAGCTGCCAGAGGAGGTGGTGGAGGCAGGAACAGGAACAACATTAATGGGTCATCGGGACAGATTAGGGCAGGCACGGTAGTGTAGCGGTGAGCGTAACGCTATTACAGCACCAGCGACCGGGGTTCAATTCTGGCCGCTGTCTGTAAGGAGTTTGTACATTCTCCTCGTGTCTGTGTGGGTTTCCTCCGGGTGCTCCGGTTTCCTCCCACATTCCAAAGACGTACAAGCTAGGAAGTTATGGGCATGCTATGTTGGCGCCAGAAGCGTGGTGACACTTGTGGGCTGCCCCCAGAACACTCTACGCAAAAGGTGCATTTCACTGTGTGTTTCGATGCACATGTGACTAATAGAGAAATCTTATCTTACTTGAATGAGCAGGGCATAGAGGTACAGTATATGGATTTAATGCAGGCAGGTGGGATTTGTATAGATAGGCATGATGGTCAGCATAGACCTGCTGGGCTGAAGGGCCTGTTTCTAAGCATTACAACTCTATGACTGTTGCCATGTGATTTTCCTGGGTTTCTTTGACTTCTGGTGCATCTTGTGGGACAAAAACTAATAAGTGATACTTGAGTGAGTTAGGCAGAGGGAAAAGAAAGAGAGAGAGGGTGGCAGCAAGTTCCTCCAGGAAGTCAGGTCAAGTCGAGTTTATGGTCATGTGTGCAAGTGCGGTGAGGTACAGGTACAATGAAAAACTTGCTTGCAGCAGCATCACAGGCAGGTAGGTACAGACAACACACAGAAATAGAAATTATACGTATGTACATAACATTATACCACGCAGTGAAAAAAAGACTGCACAAAAGCAAGAACTTAGTGCAAAAAATAATGTCCACTGTAGTGCAAGAGGTGGTCTGCAGTTTGCCGCTGCTGAGGTAGGGTTAGTGTTGTGCAGCTCGGTTCAAGAACCAAATGGTTGTAGGAAAGTAGCTGTTCCTGAACCTGATGGTGTGGGACTTCAGGCTTCTGCCTGACGGTAGTAGTGAGAAGAGGGCATGACCCAGATGGTGGGGATCCTTGATGATAGATGTCACGTTCTTGAGGTAGTACCCTCCGTAGATGTTTTCAGTGGTGGGCAGGGCATAATGTATTGGGCTGTGTTCATTACTCTCTGCAGCCTCTTGCGTTCCTATGTTTTGGAGTTGCCATACCAGGCCGTGATGCCACCAGTCAGGATACTTTCTGTGGAAGTTTGTAACAGTATTTGGTGACATGCCATATCTCCTCAAGCTTCAAAGAAAGTAGAGGTGCTGGTGTGTCTTCTTCATGATTACATCTAAGCGATGGGCCAAGGGCAGGTTGTCCGAGAAGTCAGTGCCCAGGAATTTGAAGCTGCTGACTCTCTCCGACTCTGACCCACCAATGAGAACTGGCACGTGGTCTCCTGACTTCCCCTTTCTTAAGTCAAATGGAAATTAAATATGTTTGTTTGGGTTAAATGGAAACATTTTGTATGGAATGTCCTGCATTTTATGTACATAAAAAAATCTATTTATATCGCAACTTCCACGATCTCATGATATCCCGAGTACCAAGTAGCCTGTGACATACTTTATGACTTATAAGTGAAAGGTTAATGTAGCCTACAAGAGACCCATGGTTGTGTGGTAAGGTTAGTCTGTGATTTATTCAGAAATAGGGCTGAATATAAACTGTGAGCATTGAATGTGCATGTGGAGTGACATCCGAGTAGAGTGCCCCCACGCTCTATGACCATTTTTTGGAATTGGAATTGGTTTATTATTGTCACCTGTATGGAGATACAGTGAAAAACTTTGTTTTGCATGCCATCCATACAAATCAATTCATTACAACAATCCATTGAGGTAGTACAAGGGAAAAGCAATCACAGACTGCAGAATAAAGTGTTACAGTTGCAGAGAAAGTGCAGTGCAGGTAGACAATAAGGTGCAAGGCTATAATGAGTCAAGAGCCCATCTTATTATACAAGAGGTCTGTCAATAGTCTTATAATAGCGTGGACCCTAATGTAGACCCTATTACCTCTGTACGGCATCAACTGATGTGTGGAACGAAGAGACTAAACCAAGGTTTAGTACAACTTAATCTTTATTCGCACTTGAGTTACTGAAGCATGTATGTGTACCACTGACTTCTAACAACTTCACGTTTGATTCTGTTCCAACATACAGTATCATGCATATTAAATCACAAAGCTCACGGCTTGGACTTAAATACTACCTGTGTGAAATGAATTGGCCAGATTCACTGCTTTATGGAGTCATAGAGCACTACAGCACAGAAACAGGCCCTTCGGCCCATCTAGTCCATGCCAGCCTGGTTTTCTGCCTAGTCCCATCTACCTGTACCCAGACCATAGCCCTCCATACCTCACTCATCCACGTACCTATCCAAACCTCTCTTAAATGTTACATTTGAACCTGCATCCACCACTTCTGCTGGCAGCTCGTTCCACACTCACACCACCCTCTGAGTGAAGTAGTTCCTCCTCAGATTCCCCTGAAATATTTCACCTTTCACCCTAAACCTATGACCTCCAGTTTGAATCTCACCAAACCTGAGGGGAAAAAGCCTGCATCCATTCGCCCTGTCTACACCCCTCATAATTTTGTGTACTTCTACAAGATCTCCCCTCATTCTCCTGCGCTCCAGGGAATAAAGTCCTAACCTATTCAACCTTTCCCTGTAACTCAGGTCAGCAAGTCCCAGCAACGTCCCTGTAAATTTTCTCTGCACTCTTTCAAGCTTATTGATATCTTTCCTGTAGGTAGGTGACCAGAACTGCACGCAATACTCTAAATTTGGCCTCACCAGCATCTTATACAACTTCAACATAATATCCCCTGTACACAATGCCCTGATTTATAAAGGCCAAAGTGCCAAAAGCTGTCTTTACAACCTATCTACCTGTGACGCCACTGTCAAGGAATTATGGATCTGTATTCCCAGGTCCCTTTGAGCCCTCCCATTCACTGTGTAAGTCTTGCCCTGGTTTGCCCTCCCAAAGTGTAAAACCTCACATTTGTCTTCATTAAATTCCATGTCATTTTTCAGCCCATTTTTTCCAGCTGGTCCAGATCACTTTGCAAGCTTTGATAGCCTTCCTCGCTGTCCAATACGCCCCCAATCTTGGTGTCATCTGCAAATTTGCTGATCCAGTTTACCACATTATCATCTAAATCATTAATATAGATGATAAACAACAACAGATCGAGCACCGATCCCTGCGGCACACCACTAGTCATAGGCCTCCAATCAGAGAGACAACCATCTACTACCACCCTCTGGCTTCTCCCACTAAGCCAATGTTGAATCCAATTGACTACTTCATCCTGAATGCCAAGCAACTTAATCTTCTGGAGCAGCCTCCCATGCAGGATTTTGTCAAGGGCCTTGCTAAAGTTCACGTAGACAACGTCCAACATCTTCCCTTGATCAACCTTCTTGGTAACCTCCTCGCAAAACTCTATAAGATTGGTTAGACATGACCTGCCACACACAAAGCCATGTTCACTATCCCTAATCAGGGCCTGTCTATCCAAATACTTATATATCCTGTCCCTCAGAATACCTTCCAATAATTTACCCACGACTGACGTCAGGCTCACCAGCCTATAATTTCCTGACTTATTCTTAGAGCCTTTCTGAAACAACAGAACAACATTAGCTATCCTCCAGTCCTCCAGCACCTCACCCGTGGCTAAGGACATTTTAAATATCTCTGCCAGGGCCCCCGCAATTTTGGCACTAGCTGCCCACAAGGTCCGAGGGGACACCTTGTCCGGCCCTGGGGATTTATCCACCCTAATTCACCTCAAGAAAGCAAGCACCTCCTCTTCCGTAATCTGGATACGGTCCATGACCTCACTACTCTTTTTCCTCAGTTCTATAGACTTTGTGTCTGTCTCTTGAGTAAACACAGATGCAAAAAATCCATTTAAAGTCTCCCCTATCTCTTTCAGCTCCACGCATAGATGGCCATGCTGATCTTCAAGAGGACCAATTTTGTCCCTTACTATCCTGTTGCTTTTAGTATAACTATAGAAACCCTTTGGATTCTCTTTCACCCTTTCTGCCAGAGCAACCTCATGTCCTCTTTTAGCCCTCCTGATTTCTCTCTTAAGTGTTCTTTTAGCATCTCTTATACTCCTCAAGCGTCTCATTTGATTCTAACTGCCTATACTTGATATGCACCTCCTTCTTTTTCTTTACCAAGTCTCAACATCCCTTGACAACCAAGGTTCCCTCAACCTGTTAGCCTTGCCTTTTATCCTAACAGGAACATACGGATTCTGTACTCTCAATACTTCACTCTTGAAGGCCTCCCACTTACCAAGCATCTCTTTGCCGGAAAACAACCTATCCCCATCCATGCCTGCAGATCCCTTCTGATGCCATCAAAATTGGCCGCCCCTCCAGTTTAGACCCTTAACCCAAGGACCAGTCCTATCCTTCTCCATAATTATCTTGAAACTAATAGGATTATGATCACTGGATCCAAAGTGTTCCGCTACACTCACTTCTGTCACCTGCCCTGTCTCGTTCCCTAAGAGGAGATCCAGTATCACATTCTCTCCAGTTGGGACCTCTACGTATTGATTAAGGAAACTGTCCTGAACACATTTGATAAACTTGATCCCATCCAGTCCTTTTACAGTATAGGAGTCCCAGTCAATGTGGAAATTTAAAATCACCTACCATCACAACTTTATATTTTCTACAACTGTCTGCTATCTCTCTACAAATTTGCTCCTCTAAATCCCGCTGACTATTGGGAGGTCTATAATATAGTCCCATTATCATGATCATCCCTGTTTTATTCTTCAGTTGCACCCAAATTGCCTCGGTAGTCGAGTCCTCCAGTATGTTCTCCCTGAGCACTGCCGTGACATTTTCCCCAATGATTAATGCCACGTCGCCCCCTTCAATACCTCCCCCTCCACAAGATAAGATAAGATAAGATATCTCTATTAGTCTCATGTACATCGAAACACACAGTGAAATGCATCTTTTGTGTAGAGTGTTCTGGGGGCAGCCCGCAAGTGTCGCCACACTTCTGGCGTCAACATAGCATGCCCACAACTTATGTCTAAAACAACTGAACCCGAAACATTGAGCTGCCAGTCCTGCCCCTCCTGCAACCAAGTCTCACTAATGGCTACCATATCTTAATTCCATGTACGGATCCACACTCTAAGTTCATCTGCCTTACCTACAATACTTCTTGCATTGAAATAGGCACAACTCTGAACATTAGTCCCACATGCTCAACCTTTCGGTTTCCATCTTTGTTTGTAGTCTTAACATCTACTTTCCCCACAGCCTCTCCACAGGCTGCCCTGCCACTCCCCCAACTCTAGTTTAAATCATCCCCCTATGCCCCCCTCCCACCCCCCCAAGCAGCACCAGCAAACCTTCCCACAAGGATATTGGTCCCCCTCCAATTCAGGTGTAAACTGTCCCATTTATACAGATCCCACCTGCCCTGGAAGAGAGGCCAATGATCCAAAAATCTGAAGCCCTCCCTGCTGTACCATCTGCTTAGCCACGTGTTAAACTGTACTGTCTTCCTATTTCTTGCCTCACTAGCACGTGGCAAGGGTAGCAATCCTGAGATCACCACCCTGGAGGTCCTGTCTTTTAATTGAGTACCTGACTCCCTGAATTCACTTTGCAGGACCTTGTCACCATTTCTGCGATGTCATTGGTACCGATGTGTACCACAACCTCTGGCTGCTCTCCCTCTCCCTTAAGAATGCTATGGACTCGATCTGAGACGTCTCTGACCCTGACACCTGGGAGGCAACATACCATCTAAGGGTCTCGTTCTCGTCCACAGAACCTCCAGTCTTCTCCCCTAACCAATGAATCCCCTATGAAACCAATGAAGCCTTCTCTGAGTTCTGAACTCAGGGCCCTCATTCCTGCGATGCTTATTCCTGAATTGCTGCTCCTGATGTTTTGGATTGCCCTTCTTTTATACAAATTTTCCTCCAATCTTCTAAAAGCTTTGTTTGTTCTTACTTGATAGAGATGTATAAGATAGTAAGAGGCATAGACTGAGTGGACAGTCAGAGACTTTTTCCCAGGGCGAAATGGCTAACACGAGGGGACATAATTTGAAGGTGATTGGAGGAAGGTATAAGGGGGATGTCAGAGGTAAGTTTTTTACAGAGAGTGGTGGGTGTGTGGAACGCACTGCCGGCAGAAGTGGTGGGGGCAGATACATTAGGGACATTTAAGAGACTCTCAGATAGACACATGAATGATAGAGAAATGGAGGGCTGTGTGGGAGGGAAGGGTTAGATAGATCCTAGAGCAGGAAAAAATGTCAGCAAAACATTGTGGGCCTAAGGACCTGTACTGTGCTGTAATGTTCTATGTTCTATGTTTACCCCAACCCAGGAGTCTCATGATTCTGAAGTCAATCATTTCCAGTAGTCATTCATCTGATGACTAGGTAAACCAAACAGATCTTCTTTCCTCATAAGCCTTGAGAATTCTTATTAATAAGGATACTTATCTCAACATTTAGTCCTTTCATAGGACAGCCGATCCTGAACACATTTATCATGGTCATACTCTTTCTCATGGTCTAATCACACAGTCAAACCTGTCTCAGTCATGCTCTCACCAGGTGTCGAGCTGGTGATTCTGTAATTCCCAGCATCTCACTCTCTCTCGCTAACAGAGTGTCCCCCAAGAACCTGTCGGGATACTTGACATCTTGCCTCCAGCTGCAACTTCAAGTCTGAGGAAAATTCGGATGTTGCAACCGTGAGATAGACTTCACCACTCAGTTATCGCCTTAACTTGAACTATCAGCGTGCGGCAGAATCTATCCGGAGCCATTATATTTTCCATCACAGCCACGTCCCTTTGCAGATTAGTCAACACTATGATGCCTGTCACTTGGAAATGATAACCCCCCAAAAGAAATCACAGGAATATCAGACAAACAGCAGCTAGTGCTGCTCCATCAGGTTAAGCTGACATTTGGAGCATTGCGGACACAAAATTTATTCAGAGTCACTTTCTCATCATACCATTTGAGAAATTAGTCTGCATTCAAATGAGGCAGCAGTTAGTAAATCAGTGAGGAGAATGTGAAAATGATATTACGTTGGATTGACAAAAATATTATTCACATATGCCGCACAATATGAAGTTCGTCCACTTTGCACAAAATTCATCCCTGTCGGTGGACATAACAGAAGAGATGATAAAGCAGGTTGGTGGATATAAAGTGTGGGTGATAAGTCTGTAAAGGAGACCTGTGGAAGGTCACTATCTGCATAGAATGTGATGCATTTGCAATATTTCAGAATGAGATTACTGTACAGAATCAGGCAAACTTTGACCCACAAAAGACAAATGATCCACAAGGGATAATAAATTACCAAAACCATAAATGCTTGAACTGAAATGTATTACATCGGTGATTCAAATTGTCCCCGTGCAGACAACAGTCCAGAGTTTCTGCATGATCTGCAGTCCGATGATAGCTTCACCCGAGTGAAACAGAGTGAAGTAAGCAATCACTGAATTTTAAACTCTGATTTAACTGAGATTCACACTTCCTTTCCCTCTCCTTAAGGGCACTGCTGTTGCTAAGAAGACTGTAAAATACTGCATTTCCCGCTAATGTGTTGCTAACAGCCAGCGCCTATTCCCCAGGGCACCAATGCTCAATACAAGAGGGCATGGCTTTAAAGTAATGGGTGGGAAGTTCAAGGGAGATATCAGAGGAAGGTTTTTTACCCAGAGAGTGGTTGGGGCATGGAATGCACTGCTTGGGACGGTGGTGGAGGCAGGTACATTGGTCAAATTCAAGAGATTGCTAGATAAGCATATAGAGGAATTTAAGATAGAGGGATATGTGGGAGGAAGGGGTTAGATAGTCTTAGGCGAGGTTTAAAAGTTGGCACAACATGGTGGGCCGAAAGGCCTGTATTGGGCTGTACTGTTCTATGTTCTATGCTCTAATGTAATCCCAGATACTTGGGTTCAAAATGGCAAAGCAAAGACTCGTATAACTACCTTAAAAACGTTATAAAGACTTGTTACGACCCACCGTGTTAGAGGGGAAAGAGAGGAAATTCTTGATTATCTGCAGTTTGCCACAAAATTTAATCTTCATGGATTAGAATTTTCAGTTGAACACTGGTAGCTATTAACTGTGGCTACAGAACTGGAATAATAATATCCGAATCTGAAGTAATTGGCTTTATACAGTTTAAGCAATCAGTAGGAGACATGCAAAACCGTGAAATCAGCATTTTTGTTCTATCCAACTTATCTCACTCCGAGTTACTGTGGTAGATTTATTCCCAGCAAGTAGTACCAGTCTATCTACCGGATGCCCAGGTTGTAACTTTGAGGATCTCTGCATTTATCAAGAAGGAAGCAGCAATTAAGCCTCCACCTCATATTGCTCAAAGTCATTTCAACCTATAATCCTGACCTCATTAAATGACAAGATGATTTGTTTGCATTGTTGAGCTGTGCTGATGCGTTCAATGATCCATTAAGACAAATCATTCCAGAATTCTGAGTAAGAATGAGAAGAACCATCGAAGACAATTTCCAGCAGTAAATCTGGGGTATCGTGGAAGGGGAGATGGGGTGAGAAGGAGTGGTAGAAAAGGAGGGAGTGTGCAGGGGCATGTTGAGGGGGAGTGAGGGGTGGTAGACAAGGTAGATCATTAAACGAAACTTCTTACAAGTACAAGACTTGTTACAGAAGCAAATTCCTTTCCTTGCATCTCATGGAGATTTGCCATGATGGATCTTCCAATTGGCAACACAGATTGTGTTTTTTTTCTCTGTTGTAATTGGGTTCTTTCTTGTAAAAATTGTGTATAATTTATGTTTAACTCATGTTTTTCTTGTGAATGCTGCTTATCCGATGCTGTGTTCCTGTGATGCTGCTGCAAGTAAGTTTTTCATTGCACCTGTTCACACATGTACTTGTGCATCTGACAATAAACTCGATGTTGACTTTGACATTCATGAAAGCTAGATCCTTCAGCATGCGCTGTTTATTTAGTCATGGATTAGCATAATTTCTATTTTAACATGTTTATACTAACACTGAAAGTCAGTCTGAATAAATTTAAACCTTGATCTCCCAATCTACCTCACCGTGGCCCTTGCACCTTATTGTCTACCTGCACTGAACTTTCCTCGTAACACTATATTCTGCATTCTGTTATTGCTTTTCCCTTGTACTACCTCAATGTACCGATGTGGTGAAACTATCTGTCTGGATGGCACGCAAAACAAAGTTTTTCACTGTACCTCGGTACGTGTGACAGTAATAAACCAATTACCTGTTGAAGAAGATAAGATATCTTTATTAGTCATGTGTACATCGAAACACACAGTGAAACGCATCTTTTGTGTAGAGTGTTCTGGGGGCAGCCCGCACGTGTCGCCACGCTTCCAGTGCCAACATAGCACGCCCACAACTTCCTAACCCGTACGTCTTTGGAATGTGGGAGGAAACCGGAGCACCCGGAGGAAACCCACGCAGACACGGGGAGAACATACAAACTCCTTACAGACAGCGGCCGGAATTGAACCCGGGTCGCTGGTGCTGTAATAGTGTTACGCTAACTATTACATTACTATGCTGATTGCAATACTGAGCAACTGAGACTGTCATTAGTCACTTAGCGTGTGTATTTGAACAGAAAAAAATAGATAGGCTAATTGCAGTGTATTGGAGTAGGACTGTCATTAGAAAATCTGCCGGTTTCTGCTGGAAATGTTAAATTTACTGGATTAACATTTCATCTGGGAAAATGTTGGACAGATGGCTCTTGTCAGGAATCCACTGAGAACCCTTCCACCACAAGAAATGTTGTCAAGTGAATGGATGGATTGACTGCAAACAACTGGCCTTCAATGGGTGAACTGAATGTCAGCATGGGGTCTTCATTTTATTTGAGTGCACAGTGCACTGTTCTATCCGCAGAATTCAGCTGATAAAACTCTACCTCAAGCCTAAGAGCTGTTCAATTTATCTAATCTTTGGCTGACAAGGAGAAGTGGGAAATGCCATCTGGATATGAGGAAGCTAACTTCAAGTGCAATGTTGAGTGTCCAACACTTAGCAATATTAATTCATGAATAAATGTATATACTGTATCTATGAAACCAAATTATTTTACTTTTGCAAACACATGCACAGCAATAAGTTTTAAAAGAAGGTGCCCAGTATCTTGATGGATTCTGACAATTGAAGGTGGCATTAAAGTCAAAGTCAAAGTCGAGTTTATTGTCATCTGCACAAGTCCATGTAAGCACAGGTGCAATGAAAAACTTACTTGCAGCAGCATCACAGGCACAGAGCATCAGATAAGCAACATTCACAAGAAAAGTATGAATTAAAAATAAATTATAGACATTTTTACAAGAAAGAACACAACTGAACAAAAAGCAAAGACCATTTTAGTGCAAAGTGGTCAAAATGGTCATAGTGTTGCTATACTGAGGAAGAGATTAGGGTCGTGCTAGTTGGTTCAGGAACTGAATGGTTGAAGGGAAGTAGCTGTTCCTGAACCTGGTGGTGTGGGACCTCAGGCTTCTGTACCTCCTGCCTGATGGTAGCTGTGAGAAGATGGCATGGCCCGGATTACGGGAATCTTTCATGATGGATGTGGCCTACTTGAGGCAACACCTCCTGTAGATACTGCCGATGGTGGAGAGGGATGTGCCCGTGACGTATTGGGCTGAGTCCACTACTCTCTGCAACTCCTACTACTGATGGTGGGGATCTTTGATGAAAGAGAGCACCCCCTGTGGATATTCTTGTTGGTTCATAAAACTTGTATTTAGCTCCTGAGTGATTCAAGCACTTTAACTAATTATTACCTGGGCCAACACGCACAAAATGCTGGAGGAACTCAACAGGTCAGGCAGCATCTATGGAGGGAAATAAGCAGTCGATGTTTTGGGTCCAGACTCTTCATCAGTGTCCTGACTGTCTTGAACTGAAACATTGACTGTTTATTTCTCTCCATAGACGCTGCCTGACCTGTTGAGTTCCTCCAGCATTTTGTGTGCGTTGTTCCAGACTCCAGCATCTGTAGAATCTCTTGTGTCTCCATATAACTTGGGCCATGCAGGCTCAGTCTCCGCTCTGGGCTGAATTAGCTGAGGAACAACAGCAGTGGCTGTATGACCAGCCACAGTGAGCTATTATATGGTAGTAAGACTATTACTGGCTGCCATTCCTGATCATTACCCAATGATCCTTGTTTGAAGTGTGCACATGTTGCCTAGGGATAAGAGCAAGGTTGTTGGTGACTTAGACACTTAGACACCACTTAGACACCAGAGCAGTTAAATAGCATTTCAAAAACTTTCAGCAAAGATCACTCATTGGAAAATGGCCAAAATATCAGACTGCCTTTAGAACTGTGTTACAGAAAGGAATCGATCCTCTCTGGAGGAAGAAAGGGAACTTAAGTTCAAAGACAATTACCCAGTGGTTAACCAGGAGAATTCCAATAAAAGCATGTAGTGCAGTTTGAATCGGTAGTAAAGAAGGCAAATGCAATCTTAACATTCACCTCAAGAGCAGTGGAATATAAAGGCAAGGATCTGGTGCTGAAGCTCTATAAGGCATTGGTCAGACCACATTTGGAGCATTGTGAGCAGTTTTGGGCCCCATATGTGCTGGCGTTGGAGAGGGTCCAGAGGAGATTCACAAGAATGATCCCAGGAATGAAAGGCTTAAAGTATGAGGAACAGTTGATGTCTCTAGGCCTGTACTCAATGGAGTTCAGAAGATGAGAGGGAAATCTCATTGAAACCTACCGGATACTTAAAGGCCTGGATAGAGTGGATGTGGAGAGGATGTTTCCATCAGTGGGAGAGTCCAAGATCCGTGGACACAACCTCAGAATAAAGGGACGTCCCTTTCGAACTGAGATGATGAGGAATTTCTTCAGCCAGAGGGTGGTTAATCTGTGGAATTTGTTGCCACAGATGGTGGTGGAGGCCAAGTCATTGGGTGTATTTAAGGCAGAGATTGATAAGTTCTGGATTGGTAAGGGGGTTAATGGTAAGAGGGAAAAGGCAGTAGAATGGGGATGAAAAAAGTCATCCATGATTGAATGGCAGAGCAGACTCAATGGGCTGAATGGCCTAATTCTGCTCCTATATCTTATGGTCCTATGGTAGTCACCAGTTACCTGGATGGACAGGTGATGGATGAATATCAAATGTAGAAAAGGAAGCAAATTCAGAATGGATGATTTTCTGTTGTTTGGAAAATCGAGCATTCCATCTTTGTCCAAATGGATGGGATTGCACCAAGATTTACTTTCAAAATAACATGGATTAAGATTGGATTCAGCACACATCTATGTTGATTTGATCTGGCCAGAAGTTAGCATCAAATTAGTACTTGGGTGGTTATGAAAACATGCACCATTGTGTTGATACTGTTCAGCACCAAGTGACTGGCTAGAAAGGTACATATTGATTTCAGAGTGAATTATTTGTTATTCATGGGTCTTTACCTGTGGTGATAAAATCCTCACTGCAGACTGCATAAAACCCAAATGTATTCACACATTTTGTTGCACATCAGGATTTATGGACACACTTAGAAATGCAAAAAGCAAATCACTGGGAATATCAGTGCAATCATTTGGTAAAAGTGCCCTTGACTGTTATTGGTATTGTTTTATTATTGTCACTTGTACCGAGGTACAGTGAAAAACTTGTCTTACAAACCAATCAGAGGTCAATTCATTACACAGTGCATTGAGGTACTGTGTTAAAAACAATAACAGAATACAGAGTAAAGTGTCACAGCTACAGAGAATGTACATTGCAGGCAGACAATAAGGTACATCGTCATAACGAGGTGGATTGTGAGGTCAAGAGTCCATCTCATCGTATAAGGGAACCATTCAATAGTCTCATAACAGTGGGATAGAAGCTGTCCTTGAGCCTGGTGGTACGTGCCGTCAGGCTCCTGTATCTTCTGCCTGATGGGAGAGGGGAGAAGAGAGAATGACCCTGGTGGGTGGGGTCTTTGATTATGACTGAGCTAAATGCATTTGTTTACAGTTAGTCCATATGGCTAATTTTGGCCTTTGTTACTGTTGGGAACTGATTTTCCTCAAGCATTGGTCTTTTATAGAGAGGAAAAACAAAATAAGGTTGTATAAAGGGTGACCAATCCCATGGACCAGTGTTGGAGGCAGTTCATTGAAGGGATTCTCTTATGAGGCAAGGTTGAGAAGTTTGGCCCTCTAGTCAATGTGTTGAGAAGAATGAATACATTCTGAGGAGGATTGACAGAGCAATTGTGGGGAATATGTTTTCACAGGTGGGGAAACCAGAACTTGAGGGCGGTTTCAGGATAAGGGGTCACTCATTTAAAATGGAGATGAGGAGGAATCCCTTCTTCCAGAAGGGTTTGGATCTTTTAATTCTCAATTTCAGTCTGCTGTGGAAGTTGAATAATTGAACATATTTAGGGCTAGGATAGGAAGATCCTTTGACCGTGAAGAAGTCAAGGGTTATGGGGAACAGGTAGGAAAGTAGACTTGAGGTCTGAATCAGACCAGCCACGATCCTATTGACTGGCAGGGTTGTGAAGCCGTATTGCCTACTATTGTTCCTTACACCTATCATCTCATCCTCTATCACCCGTGTAACAATATCCCTGTAATTAGTAATTGGTTTATTATTGTCATGTGTACCGAGGTACAGTGAAAAACTTGGTTTTGCACGCCATCCATACAGATCATTTTAAAAGATTGGTACATTGAGGCGGTGCAAGGGTAAACAATAAAGAATGCAGGATAAAGTGTTGAGATAAGATTTCTTTATTAGTCACATATACATCGAAACACACAGTGAAATGCATCTTTTGTGTAGAGTGTTCTGGGGGCAGCCCGCAAGTGTCGCCACGCTTCCAGCGTCGACATAGCACGCCCACAACTTCCTAACCCGTACGTCTTTAGAATGTGGGAGGAAACTGGAGCACCCGGAGGAAACCCACGCAGACCCAGGGAGAACGTACAATCTCCTTACAGACAGCGGCCGGAATTGAACCTGGGTCGCTGGCGCTGTAATAGTGTTACGCTAACTGCTACACTACCGTGCCTGCCCTCCCAGTTACAGAGAAAGTGTAGTGCAGGTGGACAATAAGGTGCAAGGCTATGACGAGGTGGATTGTAAGGTCAAGAGTCCATCCTATCATACAAGAGGTCCGTTCAATAGTCTTACTTTACCTTTTAAGATTTTCGGAGAGCTGCAGATGATTCTAAAGTCCTTAATTCCAAATTCTCCATAAAACCTCTTTTTAATCTTTAAAGTCCAGTCGTGACAAATTTGTAATATGGAATCCTCTTCCTACCATTTGTCTCCAATCTTTTACTCCATTACAATCTCTATTTTGCTCTGCATGTGATTGGTAGCTTGATTCATGGTCTTGATTCATTGGTAGCTGAATAGAAGCTGTCTTGAGCCTGGTGGTATGTGCTGTCAGGCTTTTGTGTCTTCTGCCCTTTGGGAGGGTGTCCAGGATCTTTGATTATGTTGGTTGCTTTTCTGAGGTAGTGAGAAGTGTAGACAGAGTCCATGAAGGGAAAGCTGGTATCTGTGATCTGTTGAGCTGTGTCCACAACTCTTGGCAGTTTCTTGTGGTCTTGGGCAGAGCAGTTGCCATACCAAGCTGTGATGCATCTAGATAGGATGCGTTCCATTGTGCATCGATAAAAATTGGTGAGGGTCAACGGAGACATGCCAAATTTCCTTACCCTCCTGAGGAACTAGAGGAATTAGTGAGCTTTCTTTGCCATGGATTATATGTGGATGGACCAGGACAGGCTGTTGGTGATGCTTACACCCAGGAACTTGAAGCTCTCAACCCTCTCGACCTCAGCACCATTGATCTAAACAGGAATGTGTTCACTTCCCTCCTTCCTGAAGTCAATGATCAACTCTTTTGTTTTGTTGACATTGAGAGCTCTCCAACCCCACAACAAGCATTCATTTTTGGTTTGTATAAGTGGTTAATTTTTAAACCTAATTAATGTCAGAAAAATACATTTCAAAGGAATAACATTTGCAACACATCTGGACCAAGCTTTGATCACAAAATAAGTAAAAATAAGCAGCTTCTTATGAAAACAAGTGCTCACAGTTTACTGAAAGTCATGAACCATAGACAGGGTGTGATTGTACTGGGAAGGTGCAGAGGAGATTCACCAGGATCTCATCAGTGATGGAGCATTTTAATTATGAGAAAAGATTGATTGGGTTGTTTCGTTTACTTTGGTGCAGAAGAGACCTAAGTAGTGACCTGATAGAGTTGTACAAAATTACGATGGAATAGATGATAAGAAACTTCTTCCCATAGCAGAGGTGTCCAAAGCTAGAGAGCATAGGTTTAAGATAAGGGGTAAAAGGAGTCTCAGGAAGAATTTTTTCACCCAGAGGGTGGTTGGAATCTGGAACGCACTGCTTGAGGGGGTGGTGGAGGCAGAGACTCTCATAACATTTGAGAAGAATCTAGAATTGCCAAGGCTATGGAACAAGTGCTGGTAAATGGAATTAGTCTGGATGAGTTTTTGATGCTCACTGTGCACAGGGAGGAGCAAAGGGTCTATTACAGTGCTGTATGATTCATAGAGTCACAGACCAAACAGCACGGATACAGGTCCTTCAGCCCAACCAGTCCATGCCGTCCATGGTGTCCACCCAACTAGTCCCAGTTACCTGCATTTGGCCCATGTCCCTCCAAGCCCCACCCCTCCATGTACCTATCCAGGAGGACTCCAGAGAGAAAGCTTAACACTAATATCTTGAAGATAACAGATAATAATAACATAATCAACATAATTGACATGTTGCCATGACTCTAATTCACTTCATAAACTTTTGTTTAAAATCTCCATCAACCAAAATGGTAGTGTAGCGGATAGCGTAATGCTATTGCAGCACCAACGACCCAGGTTCAATTCCGGCCACTGTCTGTAAGGAGTTTGTACGTTCTCCCCGTGTCTGCGTGGGTTTCCTCCGGGTGCTCTGGTTTCCTCCCACATTCCAAAGACGTACGGGTTAGGAAGTTGTGGGCATGCTATGTTGGCGCCGGAAGTGCGGCGACACTTGTGGGCTGCCCCCAGAACACTCTACGCAAAAGATGCATTTCACTGTGTGTTTCGATGTACATGTGACTAATAAAGAAATCTTGTCTTATCTTATTTCAGCAGTGACAACATAAAATTACCAGATGCTAACTCTGAAATTTTAAACGCTTATAACTTATAATTGTTTCATCTGGATTTTAATACTCAATTCAGCTTACAGGATAGACATCATCAAAAATACACAGATAACAGAATGGTTGACACTGGCACACACAGATGACTTTGATCCTTCAAAGCCTAACCCTAACCCTAACTCAGAAAGTCTCAGGTACTTTTATTGATCCTTCCCATGCCATGATGGCCAAGACAAATGGATTGTACCTCATAGTGGCTTCCAATCTGGTGTTGAAACCAACAACCCCCCCACCCCCTCCCAAGATAGGTAAAGGTTATCAGCCTGAGGGATCTTATATAGTTGTGGCAACGAAAAGCAGGATGGGATTGCTCGGAGCAGTGGGACCATGTGTGGAAGGATTGATGTCTAGAGTTGAGGGAAATGTCTCAACAAAGGAATGCCTGCAGTTTTTGTCATCCTTTTTGAAGCCATTATAGTGCGTCCTGCACAGCGATGATGCTCTTCGTGATGATGGCCTCACGAATTTCCCGACAGCTGCTTGGTGGAAAAGAATCATTCTTCCTTCCCACCTTCCCTTCTAGCCCAGCTGCCCGGAGAACTGGGGAACACCAACGGAAACGACTCCGGCAACTGAGCGCTCATTGTTTACCCAGATCCTCCATTGCCTTGAAGCACTGATGTTCCGACCCAAAACGGCTAGAAGAGAAATACATCCGTCTCTTCATCTTTATGCTACAAGGAGAGGTTGGACAAATTTGGGTTGTTTTCTCTGGAATGTCGGAGGCTGAGGGGAGACCTGATAGAAGATTATCAAATTATGAGAGGCGTAGATAGGATAGACAGTCTTTTTCCCGGCATAGGAATGTCAAATACTAGAGGGCGTAGCTTAAAGGTGGGAGGGGGAAAGTTTAAGGGAGATGTGCAGGGAAAGTTTTTACACAGAGAGCGGGGGGTGCCTGGAACGGGCTGCCAGGAGTGGTGGTGGAGGCAGATACAGCAGTGGGGTTTAAGGGGCATTTAGACAGGCATGTGGACATAAAGGGAGTGGAGGGATACAAATCAAGTGCAGGCAGAAGGGATTAGTTTAATTTGGCATCATGGTTGGCACAGACATTGTGGGCCGAAGGGCCTGTTCCTGTGTTGTACTGTTCTATGTTGTGAGTCACATATAAAAGGACAACAGTAATTGGCACAGTGACTCTCTTTATCCTGATGCAGGGTTTCGACCCGAAACATCGACAGTTCCTTCCCTCCCACAGATGCTGCTCGACCCACTGAGTTCCTCCAACAGATTGCTTGTGACTCTCTTTCTCCCCTTGGCGACTGATACACTGACACAGAGCAAGGAAGGAAAGTGAGGCTGATTTAATCTTTATAATTATAGGACTGATTGAAGCATTGAAGGAATCTGAGATTGATTTCATCACTGAATTAATATGAGATTGATTTCATCATCGAACTAATCCAGGACTGGTGAGTGAACTGCTCTTTGTTGAGTGGTTTGTGGGTGTCAGAATGAGCAAAAGGCATTTTGCATCAATGGATCTTAGAAACATAGAAACACAGAAAACCTACAGCACATACAGTCCCTTCGGCCCACAAAGCTGTGCCGAACATGTCTCTACCTTAGAAATTACTAGGCTTACCCTTAGCCCTCTATTTTTCTCAGCTCCGTGTACTTATCCAAAAGTCTCTTAAAAGACCCTACCGTATCCGCCTCCACCACCGTTGCCGGCAGCCCATTCCATGCACTCACCACTCTCTGAGTAAAAAACTTACCCCTGACATCTCCTCTGTTCCTGCTCCCCAGCACCTTAAACCTGTGTCCTCTTGTGGCAACCATTTCAGCCCTGGGAAAAAGCCTCTGAATATCCACATGATCAATGCCTCTCATCATCTTATACACCTCTATCTTGAACTGCAAGTGGAGGTGTAAGGAAAGGAAGGAGCCGTGAAAGAATTTGTACAAAGGCTTCTGAACCAGAACAGAATGGTGTTATGAAAGGAGCATGTAAGAGTGTGTGTTTGTACAAGCAAGTTATAACGTGTGACCAAATGCTGGATGTCGAGATTAGTTCAATATACTTCTCAGCTTAGGAAAATGAGGAGTGATTTTATTGAAACATATAAGGTCCTGTTGGGACATGACAAGAGGGTGAAGCTCGAGCAATTTACAAGATTACTTTCATTTTCAAATGAGGTGTGTTGGAACTTATTAGAGGGGGTAGTGAATCTCTGGGATTCTCATCCCCATAAGGTTGTGGAGGTTGGATCACTGGGGGTATTTAAGGAAGAGGAAGAGGTGGAGGTTTTGAAAGATTGGGGGATCGAGGGCGCTAGGGGATCTGGCTGTGAAGAGGGGTTGAGCCTGGGGTAGATCAGCCACGATCATATTGAATGGTGGGACAAGTTTGAGGGGCCGAGTGGTCCACTCCTGCTCCTGTTTTCTTGTGGCAACGAAAGGTAGGGTGGGATTGTTCGGAGCAGTGGGACATGGGTGGAAGGATTGATGTCTATAGTTGAGGGAGGTGTGATTGGAGGAAGGTATAAGGGGGATGTCAGGGGTAAGTTTTTTACACAGAGAGTGGTGGGTGTGTGGAACGCACTGCCGGCAGAGGTTGTGGGGGCAGACACATTAGGGACATTTAAGAGACTCTTAGATAGACACATGAATGATAGAGAAATGGAGGACTATGTGGGAGGGAAGGGTTAAATAGATCGTAGAGCAGGATAAAATGTCGACACAACATTGTGGACCGAAGGGCCTGCACTGTGCTGTAATGTTCTATGTTCTAAGTTCTATGAAATGTCTCAACAAAGAGGTGCCTGCAGTTTTTGTCATCTGTTTTGAAGCTATTATAGTGCGTCCTGCACAGCGATGATGCTCTTCATGACGACAACCTCAGGAATTTCCCCACAGTTGCTTGGTGGAAAAGAATCATTGTTCGTTCCCACTTTCTTTTCTCACCCAGCCCCCCGGGGAGCTGTGGAACATCAGTGGATACGACTCCAGTGAATGAAACCTTGGTTCAACAGAAAATAGAAGATGCTGCAGATGCAGGAAATCTAAAACTTAAAAAAATACAGAAACTGCTGGGAATACTCAGAAGGTCAGGCAGCATCTGTGGGGAGAGAAACAGAGATAGCACTTCAGGTTGAAGACCCTTTGCCAGGCGTTGTGGACCTGAAATGTTAACTATTTCCTTCTCATTAATTTTGCTTGGCTTGCTAAGTGTTTCCAGCACTTTCCGTTTCTATATGGGTTCATGAGATGCATATTGGCTTTAAGTGGGCCTTTGGTTGACCTGTTGATTCTACTTCAAGAGGTCATTGAGCCAATTGAGCCTGTGACTATGGCACTGTAAAGGTGATTTGGTTTCACACTATTGGTATTGGTATTGGTTTCTGATTGTCACTTGTACCGAGGTACAGAGAAAAATTTGTCTTGCATACTGATCGTACAGGTCAATTCATTCCACAGTGCATTGAGGTAGTACAGGCTAAAACAATAACAGGATACAGAGTAAAGTGTCACAGCTACAGGGAAGTGAATTGCAGGTAGACAATAAGGTGCAAGGTCAGACAAGGTAGATCGTGAGGTCAAGAGTCCATCTCATTTTATAAGGGAACCATTCAATAGTCTTATCACCGTGGGATAGAAGCTGTCCTTGAGCCTGGTGGTATGTGCCCTCAGGCTCCTGTATCTTCTACCTGATGGGAGAGAGGAGAAGAGCGAATGTCCAGGGTGGGTGGGGTCTTTGATTATGCTGGCTACTTCACCAAGGCAGCGAGAGGTATAGACAGAGTCCATGGAGGGGAGGCTGGTTTCCGTGATGCGCTGGGCTGTGTCCACAACTCTTTGTAGTTTCTTGCGGTCCTATGCAGAGCAGTTACCATACCAAGCCGTGATGCATCCAGATAGGATGCTTTCTATGGTGCAGCAATAAAAGTTGGTGAGTGTCAAGGGGGACATGCCAAATTTCTTTAGCTTCCTGAGGAAGTAGAAGCACTGGTGAGCTTTCTTGGCCATGGCATCCGTGTGGTTGGACCAGGACAGGCTATTGGTGATGTTCACTCCTGGGAACTTGAAGCTCTCAACCCTCTCAACCTCAGCACCGTTGATGTAGACAGGAGCATGTACACCACCCCCTTTCCTGAAGTCAATGACCAGCTCTTTTGTTTTGCTGACATTGAGGGAAAGGTTGTTTTCATGACACCATGTCACTATGCTCTCTAATTCTTTCCTCTACTCCGACTCATCGTTATAGGTCAGTGTATTTGTCGGGAAAACGGATGGTCAGGTTATAAAGGTATCCAGCAGTTAATTTACTGTGGGACTCACCGTAACTCCTTTAGCAGCTAGATGGTAAAATGATAAAAACACATTGCTACTGAAAATTTCCTGAAATTAAAATATTGTGCCTATATTTCTATATCCTGACATTTCATCATCTATGTTATCTCCATTTTTATGAATAATAAATTGGAGTCAACATGAATTTCAAATAGAAAAATTATTGATATTTTTCTTATAACCAATTGTATTAGAGTCATAGAGTTGTAGAGCACTACAGCACAGAAACAGGCCCTTCGGCCCATCTAGTCCATACTGGCCTGGTTTTCTGCCTCGACCCATCTACCTGTACCCAAACCATGGCCCTCCATACCTCTCTCATTCATGCACCAATCCAAACCTCTCTTAAATGTAACAATTGAACCAGCATCTACCACTTCCGCTGGCAGCTTGTTCCACACTCACACCACCCTCTGAGTGAAGAAGTTCCCCCTCAGATTCCCATTAAATATTTCACCTTTCACCCTAACCCTATGACCTCTAGTTCTAGTCTCACCCAACCTGAGGGGAAAAAGCCTGCATACATTCACCCTGTCTATACCCCTCATAATTTTGTATACCTCTAGAAGATCTCTCCTCATTCTCCTGCACTCCAGGGAATAAAGTCCTAGCCTATTCAAACTTTCCCTATAACTCAGGACCTCAAGTCCCGGCAACATCCATGTAAATGTTCTCTACACTCTTTTAAGCCTATTTATATCTTTCCTGTAGGTAAGTGACCAGACCACAACTCTCTAAGTTTGGCCTCAACAACGTTTTATACAAGTTCAACATAACATCCCAACTCCTGTACTCAATGCCCTGATTTATGAAGGCCGATGTGCCAAAGCTCTCTTTATGACCCTATCTACCTGTGATGCCAATTTCAAGGAACTGTGGACCTGTATTCCCATGTCCCTTTGTTCAACCGCACACCTCAGAGCCCTACCATTCACTGTGTAAGTCTTACCCTGGTTTGTCCTCCCAAAGAGCATCACCTCATACTTGTCTGCATTAAGCTCCATCTGCCATTTTTCAGCCCATTTTCCCAGCTGGTCCAGATCACTTTGCAAGCTTTGATAGCCTTCCTCGCTCTCCACTGCACCCCTTTGTTTCTCAAAGCCACAAAAAAGGAAGTTAAAAATTACTTCAAGAGATACTTTGCTTTTATAAAAACCTTATTAAAGGCCACGTATACGCAAAGATCAGGCAAGCTTGAAATTGAAAAAATGAATGCTGAACTTCATGTCAGATTAATTATTAGATTATCAACACTGGTGTTAAAATTATAGACCAATTTATTGCAAACAGTGGATACAGAAAGAAAGATATCTCTTCTGGTTTGTTGCCAAATATTTAACAACATCAGTGTTATATTCATACCTTGTAGGTGACATTGTGACAATGCAACCTATATTGGAAATGTTTTGATTCCAATCCCAGTTATAACTGCAGCTATTGCAGGTAGTAGCTTAATCACCACTTGGATAAAGATAAAGAAAAGCTCGCGAAAGAATTGAATGGAAGAACTGCTCTTCTCAACAGATAATTATTGGAAAATAACTTCTTTGGCAACTTAATGCCATAACTGTTTACGAAGCTGGAAAAATGAACATAACTAGGACATTTCACTGTAGAAAGTTCATACCTGTACAGCAGTGTCAAAATATTAGTACTTAGAATCTACGCACACAGCTCTGAGTATATGCAAAATAACACAATAAAAGATTTGTCTTAGATTTCCATATTAAAATTTGGTATAAGTATAAAGGCAGCAGCTATAAAGTCATAATGAAATGTTTTAAAATATTTGTTTTATCTTTCTACAAGTTTCCAACACAATAACTAAAATGTGATAAAATTGATTTAACTTTAGTCATGATGAAATAAATCTATCAATTTGCCTGTCATGAATACAACAATCTGTTCATGAACAGAATGTTACTTTAAGTTGATTATCTCCGTCTTCGTCAGTATTGTTATGCATTCACAGAATCATCTCTCCAGTCCTGAAAATGTAGCAGCAGTTTGTACCATCTACAGGATGCACTGCAGCAATTCACCAAGACTCCTTGGGCAGCACCTTCTGAACCCACCACCTCTGCCAGCTGGAAGGTCAAGGGCAGCAAGAGTATGAGGAACACCCCCTCCCGGAAGTTGCCCTCCAAACTGCACATCATCCTGAACATAAAACACTACAGCACAGTACAGGCCCTTTGGCCCACAATGTCATCCCAACATTTTATCCTGTTCAAGATCAATCTAACCCTTCCCCCCCCACATAGCTCCCCATTTCTCTATCATTCATGTGTCTATTTAAGAGTCTCTCAAATGTCCCTAATGTAGCTGCCCCCACAACCTTTGCCAGCAGTGCGTTCCATGCACCTACCACCCTCTGTATAAAAAACTTACCCCTGACAACCCCCTTATATCTTCCTCCAATCACCTTAAAATTATACCCCCTTGTGTTAGCCATTGTCACCCTGGGAAAAAGTCTCTGACTGTCCACTCGATCTGTGCCTCTTATCATCTTGTACACCTCTATCAAGTCACCTCTCATCCTCCTTCTCTCCAAAGAGAAAAGCCCGAGCTCACTCAACCTATCCTCATAAGACACGCTCTCCAATCCAGGCAGCATCCTGGTAAATCTCCTCTGCACCCTCTCTAAAGCTTCCACATCCTTCCTATGATGAGGCAACCAGAACTGAACACAATACTCCAAGTGTGGTCTGACCAGGGTTCTATAGAACTGCAACATTACCTCGTGGCTCTTGAACTCAATAACCTGACTAATGAAGGCCAACACACCATGCACCTTCTTAACAACCCTATCAACCTGCGCGGCAACCTTGAGCGATCTATGGACGTGGACCCCAAGATCCTTCTGTTCCTCCACACTGCTAAGAGTCCTGCCATTAACCTTGTATTCTGCCTTCAAATCCGATCTCCCAAAGTGGATCACTTCACACTTTTCCGGGTTGAACTCCATCTGCCACTTCTCAGCTCAACTCTGCATTCTATCATGACTTGGAAATATATCGCTGTTCCTTTACCGTCGCTGGGTCAAAATCCTGGAACTCCCTCCCGAACAGCATTGAGGGTATACACACAACTCAAAGACTACTGTCGTTCAAGAAGGCAGCTCATCGTCACCTACTCCAGGGCAATTAAGGATGGGCAACTAGATGCTGGCTCGGCCTACAAAGCCCACATCTCTGGAATGAATATAAAAAGAAATTGCCAGTTACGGCTAGGAAAGAAAAAACACCCGTTAACTCTGAAGCAATGATTAAAGTGAAGCAGCACAGAATAATCTAGAAAATACTTTTAGTAGTATGTCCAGGTATACTTATGTTTCATTAATTCAGTCATGAAACTTATGTTTCATTAATGTTTCAACAATACCTGTTTTCAGTTTTTTGTAAGCATCAGTTAAAAACCCTCCTGTATGAGAATAGGAGAATCAGTTGTAGAAACAGATTCAGAATTGAAAGGATATCCTGTTGTCTATCAAGTAGTTTTAGGATGAATTTATTTCTGCTATTGTGCTTGCAATGAGAATGTCATTTATTCAAAGTATAATCCATGTTCAGGTGATGTACAAGGCTGCGTCCTCAGCCCTCTACTCCCTATACACTCATGACTGTGTGGCCAGATTCTGCTCTAACTCCATCTACAAGTTTGCAGATGACACCTCTGTAGTGGGCAGTATCTCAAATAATGATGAGTTGGAGTACAGAAAGGAGAGAGAGAGAGAGAGAGAGAGAGAGAGAGAGAGAGAGAGAGAGAGAGAGAGAGAGAGAGAGAGAGAGAGAGAGAGAGAGAGAGAGAGAGAGAGAGAGAGAGAGAGAGAGAGAGACCTCAGTGACATGGTGTCATGACAACAACCTTTCCCTCAATATCAGCAAAACAAAAGAGCTGGTCATTGACTTCAGGAAGGGGGGCAGTGTACATGCTCCTGTTTACATCTATGGTACTGAGGTTGAGAGGGTTGAGAGCTTTAAGTTCCTACCAGCGCCTCTACTTCCTCAGGAGGCTAAAGAAATTTGGCATTTCCCCTTCGACCCTCACCAATTTTTATTGATGCACCATAGAAAGCATCCTATCTGGATGTATCACGGCTTGGTACGGCAACTGCTCTGCCCAGGACTGCAAGAAACTGCAGAGAGTTGTGGACACAGCTCAGCACATCACAGAAACCAGCCTCCCCTCCATGGACTCTGTCTATACCTCTCACTGCCTCGGTGAAGCAGCCAGCATAATCAAAGACCCCACCCACCCGGGTCATTCTCTCTTCTCTCCTCACCCATCAGGCAGAAGATGCAGGAGCCTGAGGGCACATACCATCAGGCTCAAGGACAGCTTCTATCCCACGGTGATAAGACTATTGAATGGTTCCTTTATACGATGAGATGGACTCGTGACCTTGTTTGAGCTTGCACCTTATTGTCTACCTGCACTGCACTTTCTCTGTAGCTGTGACACTGTATTCTGTTATTGTTTAACCCTGTACTAACTCAATGCACTGTGTAATGAATTGATCTGTACAAATGGTATGCAAGACAAGTTTTTCATTGTACTTCAGTACAATAATAAACCAACACCAATACCAAAACCTGCAAGATACTGGAATAGTTTAGGAAACTAAGTCTGTTGGATACATTCCACTTAAGATCAAGGTGGACTCCAAGGTCCCATTACAATTTGAGACCTTTTTATACTTTTCTGATCATTAATTAAAATGCCCTTAAGGCATGCAACTACTTCTGTTAACGCAGCCATTTCTTTATAATTATAAACCATTAAGTATTCAGTCTGATTTCAATAGAATAGACTCCATGGTTCACTTGAGAGCAGATCACACAATAAATGTTCCAGCTTCAATGCATGTCACAACTTCATTGTACTCCTTCTCACTGTGAACTTGCACTGAAACATCAAATATTTCATCTTCAATATGTCTTAACATCTTCACATCAATGAAGGATTTCAAAAGTGTAACTGAAATGTAACGTAGAAACCATTTTTGTTCACAGCAGGGACCCATAACTGGAGATGAATAATCAGATGTTAGATTTCAGATGTCAGATGTAAAGTAAGTTTTATTCAGTTTATCAGGAGAAGTCCTCTGTCATAGAACAGTACAGCACAAGAACAGGCCCTTTGGCCCACAATGTTGTGCTGAACTAATTAAACTAGTAATTAAATGCCCAATTAAACTAATCCCTTCTGCTTACACAATGTTCACATCCCTCCATTCTCTGCACATCCATGTGCCTATCTAAGAGCCTCTTAAACACCTCTATCGTATCTGCCTCCACCACCACCCCTGACAGCACATGCCAGGCACCCACCACTCTCTGTGTAAAAACCTTACCCTGAACATTTCCTTTGAACTTACCTCATTTTACCTTAAATGCATACCCTCTTAGTATTTTATCATCACAAGATCACAAGACAAGGGAGCAGAAGCAGGCCATTCGGCCCATCGAGTCTGCTCCAAGGAAAAGGGAAAAAGAAATGGGGTGGGAAAAAAAACTATTCTAATCCCAATTTCCGGCCTTATCCCCATATCCCTTGATACCCTGACTATTTAGATATCTGTCTATCTCCTCCTTGAACGCACCCACTGATCTGGCCTCCACTGCTGTGCGTGGCAAGGAGTTCCACAAATTCACCACCCCCTGGGTAAAGAAATTTCTCCTCATCTCTGTTTTGAAACTGTACCCTCTAATTCTAAGATTGTGCCCTCTGGTCCTGGACTCGCCCACCAAGGGAAACAGCCTAGCCACATCTACTCTATCCTTACCTGTCAACATTTTAAATGTCGCTACGAGGTCCCCTCTCATCCTTCTGTACTCCAGTGAGTACAGTCCAAGAGCCGACAAACGCTCATCATACGTAAGCCCTTTCATTCCTGGAATCATTCTCGTAAATCTCCTCTGAACCCTCTCCAACGTCAGCACATCCTTCCTAAGATGTGGGGCCCAAAACTGCGCACAGTATTCCAAATGAGGCCTCACTAGTGCCCTGCAGAGCCTCATCAACACTTCCTTACTTTTATACACTATACCTCTCGAGATGAATGCCAACATAGCATTCGCTTTCTTAACCACCGATCCAACCTGGTAGTTAACTTTTAAGGTATCTTGTACGAGTACCCCCAAGTCCCTTTGTACTACCGTACTATCAATCTTCTCTCCTTCTAGATAATAATCTACCCGCTTATTTCTGCTTCCAAAGTGTACAACTGCACATTTCTCAACATTGAATCTCATCTGCCATTTCCTTGCCCATTCTCCTAAACTGTCTAGGTCCCTCTGCATCCTTTCTATTTCCTCTATGCTCCCTACTCCTCCACTTATCTTGGTGTCATCCGCAAACTTAGCCACACAACCATTTATTCCATCATCCAAATCATTGATGTACAAGGTAAAAAGGAGCGGTCCCAACACCGACCCCTGCGGCACACCACTAGTAACCGGTAACCAACCAGAACGAGATCCTTTTATTTCCACCCTTTGCTTCCTGCCAACCAGCCAATGCTCCACCCATTCTGCTATCCTGCCCATAATTCCATGACCTCTCATCTTATTAATCAGTCTCTTGTGAGGCACCTTATCGAAGGCCTTTTGAAAGTCTAAATACACAACATCTACCGCCTCTCCCTTATCCACCCTACCTGTGATTTCTTCAAAAAACTCCAATAGGTTGGTCAGACAGGACCTCCCCTTCACAAAACCATGTTGACTAGGTCCAATCTTGCCTTGCGCCTCTAGGTATTCGGTAACCTCCTCCTTGAGGATAGATTCCAATAATTTTCCCACCACTGACGTCAGACTAATAGGTCTGTAATTGCCTTTGTGCTGCCTCCCACCTTTCTTATACAACGGAACTACATTCGCTACCCTCCAGTCCTCCGGAACCATGCCAGAATCTATCGATTCCTGAAAAATAATCGCCAATTTCTCCGCTATCTCTACAGCCACCTCCTTCAGAACCCGGGGATGCACCTCATCCGGTCCGGGAGACTTATCAGTCTTAAGCTCCTTTAGTTTTCCTAGCACCTTCTCCCTATTAATCTCAACTGAACTCAGTTCCAATTCGTGAGACTCCTGACTAACGGGCACATTGCTTATGTCCTCCACGGTGAAGACCGATGCAAAATATTCATTCAATTCCCTTGCCATCTCACTATCGTCCATTATAATACCTCCTGCACCGTTATCAATTGGTCCTATGTCAACCCGTGTCTCTCTTTTACTCCTTATGTATTCAAAAAAACTCTTAGAATCCTTCCGAATGTTGTCCGCCAGCTTCCTTTCGTAACTCATCTTGCTTTCCTAATGACCTTCTTAGTTTCTCTCTGCAGATTTTTAAAAACTTTCCAATCTTCTGTTTTCCCACTAATTTTTGCTACTTTGTACGCCGCCCCTTTTGCTTTTATTTTATCCTTCACCTCCCTCGTTATCCACATCTGTGCCTTTTTTCCATTCAAAACCTTCTTTTTTCTTGGAATATATCTGTCCTGCATTGTCCTTATTTCCTGTAGAAATTTCTTCCATTTCTCCTCTGCCGTCCCTCCAGCTAACTTACTCCTCCAATCAATTTGGGCCAACTCTTCTCTCATACCTTTGTAATTTCCCTTATTCCACTGAAATATCGATACACCAGTTATCAGCTTCTCCTTCTCAAACTTGAAACTAAACTCAATCATATTGTGATCATTTGTTCCCAGTGGTTCCTTTACCTTTAGTTCCCTAATCACCTCGAGTTCACTGCACAGCACCCAATCCAAAACAGCCGATCCCCTGGTGGGCTCCTCAATAAGTTGCTCCAGAAAAACATCCCTTAGACATTCCACAAACTCACTCTCCTGAGTACTACCGCCTTGCTGGATTTCCCAGTCCACCTTCATGTTAAAATCCCCCATAATTATCTTCACATTGTCACTCTGGCACGCTTTTTCTATCTCAATCTGCAACTTATGGTCCACTTCCTGACTGCTGTTCGGGGGCCTATATATAACTGCTACTATTGTCCTTTTACCCTTGCTATTTCTTAGCTCCACCCATAAGGATTCCACCTCCACTGACCCAATGTCCTTCCTTTCTATTGATTTCATATCACTACTAACCATCATGGCCACACCTCCCCCTCTGCCTACCCGCCTATTCTTCCTATCCACTGTATACCCCTTGACATTCAGTTCCCAATCACATCCATCATGAAGCCATGACTCAGTGATTGCAACGATGTCATATTTATTAACCTGTAGTTGTGCCACTAGGTCATCTACTTTATTCCTGATGCTACGTGCATTTAAATATAGTACATTTAGACTGGTATCTGCTATTGATTTTATTGTACTTCTATTGTTCAGCAGATTATCCTGACTTTCTACCTGTCCATCCTTCTTACTATCTTCGCTACCTACTATCTTAGACATGTTCGTGTGGACCTCATCCCTTATCCTAACATTCAGTATCCTAACATCCTCATCCCCGATCCTAACATTCTGTATCCTAACATCCTGATTTGTTGTACTTCTATTACTCAGTAAATTATCCTGACTTATCACCTGCCTGTCATTCTTGCCATCCTCAATGGATTCGTTTCTATACACTTTCTCCCTCACCGTAGCATCTTGTCACCTAGCATCCTGGTTACCATCCCCCTGCCAGATCAGTTTAAACCCTCCCCTACAACTAAATTAAACATTCCCGCCAGGATATTGGACCCTTTGGAGTTTAGGTGCAACCCATCCTTAGCAAATAGGTCTTGCCTCCTCCAAAAAAGGTCCCAGGTATCCAAGAATCTGAAGCCCTGCCCCTTGCACCAGTCACTCAGCCACGCATTTAACTGCCAGAGCTTTCTATTCTTCCTATCATTGACACGCGGCATGGGTAGTAGTCCTGAGATTACTACCCTTGAGGTCCTACTTTTCAACCTTCTCCCTAATGCCTTGTATTCCTCCTTCAGGACCTTTCTCTTTTTCTACCTACATCATTGGTACCTACATGTACCAAGATTTCTGGCTGCTCACCCTCCCCTCTCAGAATATTCTCGACACGGTCCGTGATATCCCGTACCCTGGCACCAGGGAGGCAACACACCATCCGAGACTCATTATCGCTATCGCAGAATCTGCTATCCGTACCCCTTACTATCGAATCCCCAATAACCACTGCATGTCTCTTCCTCTGCTGGACCACAGTACCAGACACGGTGCCAAGGTCCTGGCTGCTGAGGTCTTCCTCTATGAAGTCATCCTCTCCAACCGAATCTAAAATGAGATATCGGTTTTTGAGGGGGACCGCCACTGAGGTGCTGTCTACATATTCTTTATAACTCCTGTCTATCTCCTGCTCGCTCTCCCTAACCAACCGAAGGTCATCCAGCTGCTGCTCCAGACTCTCAATCCGTTCCTTGAGGAGCCGCATCTCGGTGCACTTTGCGCAGATGTAGTTATCAGGGAGTCTGGTCGTCTCCCAGGAGCCCCACATCTGACACTCCAAACACAACACTAATCCCAGATGCATACTGCTGAATATCACTGAGCTCAACAACTAAACTAAACTAATAACTTACCCCCTCTCTATAATCTCGCCTCTTTCCCGCTCTCGCCGAAGCCCGTTGAGCCAAAGCCGAACCCACTCTGCTCCCTCTCACTCCGCTGCCTGCTCCGACGCTGCCTGCTAGATATGCTCGTCTGCTTTTTAAATCGCCCGCGTGCTTCCGGGTGACGTCACGCGCCTGCGCAGTCACTCGCCGCTGTCCCGAACACTAGAAAGAGAAAAAAAAACCTCGCTCGTTATTTTCCGGCACTCTCCGCTCTCTCGGCCCACCATATCCATACTGACCTTTTTACCCATCAACACTAATCCCATTTGCCCACGTATGGCCCGTATCCTTCGATGCCTTGCCTATTTTGACCCTGGGAGAAAGCTGCCAGCTGTCTACTCTAGCTATGCCTCTCGTAAACTTATAAACCTCTATCCAGTCTCCCCTCAGCCTCCGCCGTTCCAGAGAAAACAACCCAAGTTTGTCCAACCTCTCCTTATAGCTCATGCCCTCTAATCCAGGCAGCATCCTGGTGAATCTCCTCTGCACTCTCTCCAAAGCCTCCACATCCTTCCTATAACGGGGCAACCAGAATTGACTGTCCTTTAATAGTGGAGTGGACTTCTCATGAAAAAGGCAGCGGCTTCTTGCCAATGCTGAGGTGTCACATGGAGCCGGTGTCTCAATCTTTGGAATGGACTATCAGCAAATAAATTGTAACACATTGCAACGCTCTCCAGAAGCTGTGTCAATATTTATCATAGAGTCATACAGCACAGATACAGGCCCTTTGGCTCACTATGTCCATGCTGACCTTTATACCCATCAACACTGATCCCATTTGCCCGCATCTGGACCATATCCTTCTATGCCTTGTCTATTTACCTGTACTCGATCGAGTTCAGACGGATGAGGTGAGATCTCAATGAAACCTACCGGATACTGAAAGGCCTGGATAGAGTGGATGTGGAGAGGATGTTTCCATGAGTCCAGGATCCGAGGGCACAGACTCAGAATAAAGGGACGTCCCTTTAAATCTGAGATGAGGAGGAATTTCTGCAGCCAGGGGGTGGTGAATCTGTGGAATTCGTTGCCACAGATGGTGGTGGAGGCCAAGTCACTGGGTGTATTTAAGGCAGAGATTGACAGGTTCTTCATTTTTGCAGAGGGGTTAAGGGTTACGGGGAGAACATAGGACATAGAACACAGAACAGTACAGCACAATACAGGCCCTTCAGTCCACAATGTTGTGCCGACCTTTAAACCTCACCTAAGACTATCTAACCCCTTCCCCCCACATATCCCCCTATTTTAAATTCCTCCATATGCTTATCAAGTAATCTCTTGAATTTGACCAATGTACCTGCCTCCACCACCACCCCAGGCAGCGCATTCCATGCCCCAACCACTCTCTGGGTAAAAAACCTCCCTCTGATATCTCCCTTGGACTTCCCACCCATTACTTTAAAGCCATGCCCTCTTGTACTGATCGTTGGTGCCCTGGGAAAGAGGCACTGGTTGTTCACTCTATCTATTCCTCTCAATATTTTGTACACCTCTATCATGTCTCCTCTCATCCTCCTTCTCTCCAAAGAGTAAAGCCCCAGCTCCCTTAGTCTCTCCTCATAACGCAGGCTCTCTAAACCAGGCAGCATCCTGGTAGATCTCCTCTGCACCTTTTCCAACTCTTCCACATCCTTCCTATAATGAGGTGACCAGAACTGGAGACAGTACTCCAAGTGTGGTATAACCAGAGTTTTATAGAGCTGCATCATTACCTCGCGGCTCTTAAACTTGATCCCTCGAAGGTAGGAGAATGAGGTTGAAAAAATATTAGCCGTGATTGAATGGCGGAGCAGATTTGATGGGTTGAATGACTTAATTCTATTCCTGTATTTTATTATCTTATGGTGTCTCTCTAAATGCCACTTAAAGAAGGTGCTCCGGTTTCCTCCCACATTCCAAAGACGTATGGGTTAGGAAGTTGTGGGCATGCTCTGTTGGTGCCGGAAGCGTGGCGACACTTGTGGGCTGCCCCCAGAACACTCTACGCAAAAGATTCATTTCACTGTGTGTTTCAGTGTACATGTGACTAATAAAGATATCTTATCTTAATTGTATTCGAATCCACTGCCTCCATTGGCAGTGAGTTCCACACATCAACCACTCTCTGTGTGAAAAAACATAGAACCATAGGACCATAGAACCATACAGCACAAAACAGGCCCTTCGGCCCACCATGTTGTGCCGTCCATCAAACCACTCTCACACTACCTAACCCCTTCCTCCTGCATATCCCCCCATCCCACACTCCTCCATGTGCCTATCCAACAAGCTCTTGAACCTGTTCAATGTATCTGCCTCCACCACCACCCCAGGCAGTGCATTCCATGCACCAACCACTCTCTGGGTGAAAATCCTCCCCCTGACATCTCCCCTGAACCTCCCACCCATAAACCTTAAAGCCATGACCTCTCGTCTTGAGCATTGGTGCCCTGGGAAGGAGGCGCTGACTGTCTACTCTATCTATTCCTCTCAATATTTTATATACCTCTATCATGTCTCCTCTCATCCTCCTCCTTTCCAGTGAATAAAGCCCTAGCACCTTAAGCCTCTCCTCATATTCCATACTCTCTAATCCAGGCAGCATCCTGGTAAATCTCCTCTGCACCCTCTCCAACGCCTCCACATCCTTCCTATAATGAGCCGACCAGAACTGAACACAGTACTCTAAGTGTGACCTAACTAGAGTTTTGTAAAGCTGCATCATCACTTCGCAGCTCTTAAACTCAATCCCACAATTTATGAAAGCCAACATCCCATAGGCCTTCTCAACCGCTCTATCCACCTGTGAGGCAACTTTCAGTGAACTGTGAATATGAACCCCCAGATCCCTCTGCTCCTCCACACTGCCAAGTACCTTGCCATTTACCCTGTACTCTGTCCTGGAGTTTGTCCTTCCAAAGTGTACCACCTCACACTTCTCCGGATTGAACTCCATCTGCCACTTGTCAGCCCAGCTCTGCACCCTATCAATATCCCTCTGTAAGCTCCGACAGCCCTCCACACTATCCACAACACCGCCTATCTTAGTGTCGTCTGCAAACTTACTAACCCAGCCTTCCACCCCCTCATCTAAGTTATCTATAAATATCATGAAAAGTAGAGGTCCCAGAACCGATCCCTGCGGGACACCACTAGTCACTGCCCTCCAATCCGAGGGCACTCCTTCCACTACAACCCTCTGCTTTCTACAAGCAAGCCAATTCCTAATCCACACAGCCAAGCTTCCCTGGATCCCTTGGCCTCTGACATTCTGAAGAAGCCTACCATGAGGTACCTTATCAAACACCTTACTAAAATCCATATAGACCACATCCACCACACTACCCTCATCAATCTTCCTCGTCACCTCCTCAAAGAACTCTATCAGGCTTGTGGGGCAAGATCTTCCCTTCACAAAGCCATGCTGGCTGTCCCTAATCAGTCCATGGTTCTCCAGGTGTTCATAAATCCTATCCTTTCTAACAGCTTACCCACCACAGACGTAAGGCTCACGGGTCTATAATTCCCTGGACTATCCCTACTACCTTTTTTGAACAAGGGGACAACATTCACCCCCCTCCAATCCTCTGGCACCATCCCCGTGGACAACGAGGACTCAAAGATCCTTACCAGCGGTTCAACAATCTCCTCCCTCACCTCTCGAAGCAGCCTGGGGAAAATCCCGTCAGGCCCTGGTGCATTGAGGTAGTACAAGGGAAAACAATAACAGAATACAGAGTAAAGTGTTACAGTTACAGAGAAAGTGCAGTGCAGGCAGACAATAAGGTGCAAGGTCATAACGAGGTAGAAATGTGAGGTCAAGAGTCTACCTTATCGTACTAGGGGAATGTACAATAGTCTTATAACAGCGGGATAGAAGCTGTCCTTGAGCCTGGTGGTACGTGCTTTCAAGCTTTTGTATCTTCTGTCCCATGGGAGGGGGGAGAAGAGAGAATTCCGGGGTGGGTGGGGTCTTTGATTATGCTGGCTGCTTTATAAAGGCTGCAAGAAGAGTAGACAGAGCCCATGGAGGGGAGGCTGGTTTCCGTGATGTGCTGAGCTGTGTCCACAACTCTCTGCAGTTTCTTCTGGCCATGGACAGAGCAGTTGCCGTACCAAGTCGTGATGCATCCGGATAGGATGCTTTCTATGATGCATCGATAAAATTGGTTAGTGTTAATGTCAACAGGGACATGCCAAATACCTTCAGCCTCCTGAGCAACTAGAGGCACTGGTGAGCTTTCTTGGCCATGGCGTCTACGTGGTTGGACCAGGACAGGCTACTGGTGATGTTCACTCCTTGGATCTTGAAGCTCCCAACCCTCTTGACCTCAGGACCATTGATGTTCCCAGGAGCATGTGCACCTTAAACCTAATTCTGAAAGAACGTTTTAAATCAGCAACAAAATGCAGGAATGGTGGAAACCAACTCCTTCCAGGAAGGATTGATCAAGTTCCCGGCCACTGCATGTACCAAACAGGTGTGCCAGGCATCTACAAAATCCCCATTCTCCATGGAATGGAAGTGTTCCACATGCAATCACCCCTTAGACAATCAAACCTGCCCCAACAGAGACTTTTATTTAAGAGTTCAGGATTAATTCAAAAATTCAGTGAGGTTTCAAAAAGTCAAACTTGATAATTGCAAAATACATATTTGATTAATTGCATGCTAAAGATTCCTTTATAACACCAAGTCTTTTGTTATTGTCCAGTATCACATATTACATCCAGCCTTCAGTCTAAAAGGGATGTAAGTTTGGTTCAGTGTTCATCTGGGTACAACAATGGAAGAGAGTCTCAGCAATTTAATCCAATTCCAGACACTTTAAATAGCTCCTGTCCCAGACAATACCAATAGTGTTGTATCTTTGTTGTAATTTGGAGATACTCCGAACATCTGTGCTGATAGCACGTTGCATCCTAAGTGAGCCAGGTGACTCAGTCCTATCTGAAAAACATGGACGAAACTTGGATTCAGTAGTTTATAAGTAAGGATGCACACAAGGACAATTGGATGATTAAGGACTGAGGCTGACTGTACGAGCAACTTGTACAAAAATATCACACATTAACTGCAAGGTAATAGAATACCGCAGCACAATACAGACCCTTCGGCCCACAATGTTGTGCCAACATTTTATCCTCTCTAAGATCTATCTAACCCTTCCCTCCCACATAGCCCCCTATTTTACTATCATTCATCTATAAAAATGCACCCACCACTCTCACCACTCACTGTGTAAAAAACTTACCCCTGACATCCCCCTTATACCTTCCTCCAATCACCTTAAAATTATGCCCCCTCGTGTTAGCCATTGTTGTCCTGGGAAAAAGTCTCTGACTGGACTGGAAACTATATGTATAAAATCATGAGGGGCATAGACAAGGTCAATAGAGGGCAGAGGTTTAGGGTGAGAGGGGAGAGATTTAATGGGTACCTGAGGGACAATTTTTTTACAGAGGGTGATATTATCTGGAATGAATTGCCAGAGGAAGTGGTTGAGGCAGGAACATTCACAACATTTAAAAGGTACTTGGACAGGTACGTGGATAGGAAAGGTTTAGAGGGACATGGGCCAAATGTGGGCAAATGAGACTAGTTTAGACGAGAATCTTAGTCAGAATGGACCAGTTGGGCTGAAGGGCCTGTTTCTATGCTGTATGACTCTATGACTATGGCACGGTAGTGTAGAGGTTAGCTTAACGTTTTACAGCACCAGCGACCCGGGTTCAAATCCGGCTGCTGTCTGTGAGGAGTTTGTATGTTCTCCTCGTGTCTGCATGGGTTTCCTCCGGGTGCTCCGGTTTCCTCCCACGTTCCAAAGACGTACGGGTTAAGAAGTTGCGGATATGCTATGTCGTTGCCGGAAGTGTGGCGACACTTGCGGGCTGCCCCCAGAACACATGACGCAAAAGATGCATTTCACTGTGTGTTTCGATGGCCACGCGACTAATAAAGACATCTGATCTTATCTTCTGCTAGCAAACTTTGAGGATATTGGGAGATGAGGAAAGTAGTTATTCCTGAATCCTAAGTGCTGACACTTTTTGTGGCTTTTAATTTTTATATCTCTAATAAAGAGGGTTGATAGAACAGAGGCAAAGAAAACACTTCCATCTGCAGAAAAGTCCGCAATATAAGACACTCATCAGTAAACCAATAGGAATTCTACAGAACCTTCCTAAGATATTGTAGACACTCAGTCTGAGCTCAGATCTACCGAGGATTCTTAGGGACAACAGCCATGCCTCAGTTGCAGAGATGATTAAGGCTTAAGGTGTTGTTGCTTTACAGAATAACAGTTGTGACTGAAAGTTGTCAACAGCCACACACTCATAGCTGTCAAGTTGACCATGCCTTAATATTGTTGTGTGTTTCAGTCTATTTCCAGGCTGCTGGTGAAAGCACAAGATACGTCTTGGAGTGCAGCATAAAAGGCCCCACTGCTGTTCAAATTCATAGGGGGATATTTTAAGGACATTTTAATCCCTCTTCAAATGTGAAGGAGTGCGCTGTGTTAACCCTGATGGAGGATGAACACTGGACCTTGGTTTCTGGTAAGAGTGAGACACACCAGCACCTCTGCTTCCTCAGGAGGCCAAAGAAATTCAGCCTGTCCCTTTTGATCCTCATCAATTTTAATTGATGCACCACAGAAAGCATCTGATCCGGTTATATCACGGTTTTATAAGATAAGATATCTTTATTAGTCACATGTACATCGAAACACACAGTAAAATACATCTTTTTGTGTAGAGTGTTCTGGGGGCAGCCTGCAAGTGTCGCCACGCTTCCGGCGCCAACGTAGCATGCCCACAACTTCTTAACCTGTACGTCTTTGGAATGTGGGAGGAAACCAGAGCACCCAGAGGAAGCCCACGCAGACACAGGGAGAACGCACAAACTTCTTACAGATAGTGGTTGGAATTGAACCCGGGTCACTGGCGCTGTAATAGCGTTATGCTAACCACTGCTCTGCCCGGGACCGCAAGAAACTGCAGGGAGTTGTGGATACAACTCAGCATATCACAGAACCCAGCCTCCCCTCCATGGACTCTGTCTATACCTCTCGCTGCTTCAGTAAAGCAGCCAGCATAATCAAAGACCCCACCTACCCTGGACATTCTCTCTTCTCCCACCTCCCATCCAGCAGAAGATACAAAAGCCTGAAAGCATGTATCACCAGGCTCAAGGACAGCTTCTATCCCGCTGTTATAAGACCCTTGTACGATAAAATGGACTCTTGACCTCACAATCTACCTTGTTATGACCATGCACCTTATTGTCTGCCTGCACTGCACTTTCTCTGCAACTGTAACTTTATATTCTGCATTCTGTTATTGTTTTCCCTTGTACTACCTCAACACACAGATGTGATGAAATGATCTGTATGGATGACATGCAAAACAAAGTTTTTTGCTGTACCATGATACATTTTAGCAATTTACCGATTTAGATTTAGCAGGGATCTGAAGAGGAAGGAATATCCCTGACACCTGAACCATTACTGGGGTTGAACAAATGTTTCTTCTATCTTGCAGACTGTACATGCGGTTGGCATGCTTGCTACACTCTCTCCTCTCGCTACAGTCTGTCCCTTCTTCCTTTCCCTCTAGATACCAATGAGTTAGCAAGGCACAAGAGAAAAGAGAAGAGTCTTCCAGGAACAGACACCACATCGATACCACCAATCTAGATTCTGACTTACAGTTGGTGCAACAGGGAATCCTAGAGAATGGGGGGGGGAGTTAACACAGCGTGCTTTTTCACCTTTGCTCTTCTATTACTGTGTTGTCATATGCCATCTTCACCTGCGTCATTTGTTTAGACAGTGGGACGCTCGTGGTTGAACAACTGGCAGTATCTGTAAGCTTGCAACGAGTGCAAAGTGTATATGAAAGGTTGAGTACTGGTAAGTTGTTGGTGATTGGTTAGAGGGCAGAGTGAATTGAGGATGGAGCGTCAAAGTCAAAGCCAAAGTTGTATTTATTGTCACATGTGCAAGTCCATGTGTGCACAGGTGCAATGAAAAGCATACTTGCAGCAGCATCACAGGCACAGAGCATCAGATAGGCAGCATTCACAAAGAAGACAAAATAAATGTAAATTATACACAATGTTTACAAGAAAGAACACAATTAGAACAAAAAAATGTCCATTTTAGTGCAAAGTGATCAGAGTGGTCACAGTGTTGCTGTACTGAGGTAGTGATTAGGGTTGTGCCGGTTGGTTCAAGAACTGAATGGTTGAAGGGAAGCAGCTGTTCTTGAACCTGGTGGTGTGGGACTTCAGGCTTCTGTACCTCCTGCCCACGATGGGAGCTGCAAGAAGATGGCATGGCCCAGATGGTGGGGATCTTTGATGATGGATGTTGCCTTCTTGAGGCAACGCCTCCTGTAGATACGACCGATGGCGGGGAGGTCATGTGACTTTTGAAGATGGATTCATTCATCCTCACACCTGGTGCCAGACAGTTAATTTTCCTGTGTTGCGGGCATAGTTTGCGGTGATGGGACGTTTCACTTCCTGCACAAAGACCTCCAATGCATTGTTAGAAAACCTGAGTGACTTTTCTCTGATACTCACCCATAAATAAAGCAGCAGGGCTGAGGTTTGGTCTTCATAACACCCATCATTTCTTATAGCACCATATGCACCTCTCATTGAAGATGTGTAGTCAAGCATTAAGTAATGCTAGCCACTCACAATATTAGGTCCCCTGATTATATATTTAATTGGCAATTGGTTTATTGTTATCACATGTACCAAGGTACAGTGAAAAACTTTGTTTTGCATGCCATCCATACAGGTCATTTCAAATCATAAGTACATCCACTGAGTACAGCAATAACTTAAAGCAACAGGTATCACAGTGAATCAATGCTCCTCTCACTGAAAAGAGCAGACACAATTTAATCCCAAAGCTGTTTTTGAGGAGCTGGCTAATTTCACCCCGATGACTTTTTTTTCTGTTTCTGGGCTGCATGTGTCACTCTGGAGGCTATATTTCTAAGGCCATATTGTCTTTCCAATGGTAAAACACCTTCACATAAATGCAATAATGTCCTTTTAATAACTGTTCCAATTAAGCCAAGAACAGTTAATGAGATTAAACTCATGCTTTACTCCAAGGGCAATGCTAACATTTGATTTGCATTACCCTCAGCAAATTTAATGCACTTAGTTTATCCCCTTTGTACTCTACCCAATTAACAGAGAAAGTATACTAGATGTCTAATCAGTATAAAGCAAATTGCAAACCTGTAAAGTCCATGTGAAGATAAATAAACGATGGATGGTAGCAAGTAAAAGATGGATGGGCCTGTTTCCCCATTGTATCTCACTATTGACTCTATGATTCCATAGGCAGGTTCCTCCAGGTTGCAGCCCAGACTCAGCACAACCTGGCCCGTTAGTCACTTCCCCTCCCAATCCCATTCCTACCTTGATTTAATCAATTGTTCTCCTGCTCTACTTCCTCTCCTGGACCTTTTGTCCCTTTGTTCCCTACTCCTTGCTTTTACTGAGCTCTCCACTTAACAAATACAAAATCTAGTGTAGATATAGGTTACTGACTTGGAACATTGATTCAATTTTCCCCTCTTGGCAATATGTTGCCTGGTTCTGCATGCCCACAACAGTTCCTGTCTCTTCTATTAACTCCCAACTGGAACACACATTGGATTCAGAATTATCCCTACCATCCCTCGCACTAACAGTTTTCTCTGCTGCACAAGGTTCCACACTCACTGGATACAAGTTCCCATGTAGGGGCTGTCAATTTTCTGCCATAACTTGGGTAGAGGAGCCACAGAAATGGACATTATCTGCTCCTTTCCTCTGATTAAAAAGTCAGGTTCTGTGGGAATACATTGGTGAAAAAATTCCTCCTTCCGTTGACTTTCTATACATACCTACTGGAGGTGGTACGTTGTACAAGCCTCTCAATATTCAAGGTAATTTCCTGTCAGTCAGCAAAGCCAGTTGTTAGTTGTATAGATAAATCGATATGGTGTATGAATAATTGATATTTCTTCAGGCAGTCTTTAAATTGTGTTCCAATGTCCCTAACACTTTTCATTCAGTACCATGCACAAACTGAGATGGCTAAATTAGCTAAAGCCATAAAGCTGGACTAAGGTCTGTAACTCCAGGGCAGGGTAATCCCAATTTGGGAAAAGGCTTTGATATTTCACTTTGATCCCAGCCTGAAACTCTGAGGGAGCAGGACCAAGAACCCTTGACAGAGGACGTGGAGATACTTCTTCAGTCTATTTCTCCTTCACTTCTGTCTCTGGACCCCACAATGAAAACTTGGCCCTCCTTCCCGAGACTTCTCAGCCTCTAACCCAACCATGAATGCCATGAAAGTTTTACTTCAGTAGGAGGTTGGGGGGATTTGGTACGTCACCAAAGACTCTACAGATGTCTGGTGGAGAGCATTCTGACTGGTTGCATCACAGCCTGGTATGGAGGCTCCAATGTGCAGGATCAAAAGAGACTGCAGAGGGTTGTAGACTCAGCCAGCTCCATCACCGGCACAACCCTCCCCACCATCGAGGACAACTTCAAGAGGCGGTGACTCCAGAAGGCAGCATCCATCACTAAGGACCCTCACCATCTGGAACATGCCCTCTTCTCATTACTACCATCGGGGAGGAGGTACAGGAGCCTGAAGACCCGCACTCAATGATTTAGAAACATTTCTTCCCCTCCACCATCAGATTTCTGAACGGTCCATGAACCCATAAACACTACCTGGTTATTCCTTTTTTCTGAACTATTTATTTATTTAGTAATTTATAGTAATTTTATGCCTTTGCACTGTACTGCTGTGGTAAAACAACAAATATCACATCATAAGTCAGTGATAATAAATCTGATTCTGATTCTGAGGACTATTTTTTACTGCCCACAATCTAGTTCTGACAGTCAGATTGCAACTCCTTTTGGAATTAGGTGGGATATTGACCAAAGATTTAAAGGATGTTGCCAGGACTTAAGGGCCTGAGTTATAGGGAGAGGTTGGACAGGCTTGGACTTTTTCCTTGGAATGTAGGAGACTGAGGGGTGACCTTATAGAGGTGCATAAAATCATGAGCAGCATGGACAGGGTGAATGCATCCAGTCTTTTTCCCATGGTCAAGAATTAGGGGGCATAGATTTAAGGTGAGAGGGGAGAGATTTAATGGAAACCTGAGGGGCAACTTTTCATACAGAGCGTGGTGGCTATGTGGATTGAGCTGCCAGAGGAAATGTTAGAAGCAGGTACAATAACAACATTGGAAAGATGTTTGGACAGGTACATGGATAGGAAAGGTTTAGAGGGATATGGGCCAAACGCAGGCAGATGGGACTGGCTTGGATGGGGCATCTTGGTTGGCATGGCTGAGTTGGGCTGAAGAGCCTGTTGCTGTACTGTATAACTCTATGACTCTATGACCAAAGTGAATGAAGTCTGTGATTATCTCAAGAGTCATAGTCACAGAGAGATACAGCACAGGAACAGGCCCTCTGACTCACTGAGTCCACACTGAACATTAGCTGCCCACTTATACTCCAGTAGAGTCATACAGCACAGAAACAGACCATTCAGGCCCACTAAATCTGCGTCAACCTTCGAGCACCCATTTATCCTGCACTAAACCATTTTACTACTCTACCAATATTCACATAAACTCTCCCAAGATTCTACCACTCAACTATGCATCGGGAGCAAATTACAGTGGCCAATTAACCTCCCAACCTGCACTAGAGTAATCCACGAGGTCACAGGGTGAACGTGCAAACTCCACACAGACAGCACCTGAGGTCAAACCTGGTGTCTACCAGCTGCACCACTGTTTAGACTGATAGTTTGCCAATTGCCTCAGCTCTGATGGACTCTCTGCCTTAGCTCAGAGCATTTTATAATCTGCAGTGGAGCTTACTGTACTTTTATGAAATAGTTCAAGCTTCAAGGGAGGGAATAGTTCTTTAGTGTTGAGATATTCATGTATTCATCTACAGTATAGCAGAGAGGTGCATCAGAGTCAATGACAAAACTATTCACAGATAAATTGGTGAGTCAAACAGTGGAAAAGGACTTCAGGCAGTAAAACTCGAGCTTCTTAAATCACTTGTCATCTCTGATTAATCTGTCAAAAGAAGTGCTATGTATATTATAATAAAGTACCCCAGCATATGGATAACTGATATTTAGGAGTATGTTGTAAATCTGTGATATATGAAGGGTTCAGGTGTCAGAAACCATTAAAGTGAATCTCAAGCTGACTACAAACATTCTCCAAGTTCCCATCTGCATTGCAGCCTTGTGACACCTCAATATGTATGGTACACAAAAAAATGTTTGATGCCAGCTAATGAGATATTGGCAGTCAAGTGGCGAACACAGAGCAAATTCCTTCCACAGCATTCTTGCCACTTTTTTGCTTTCAGCAGCTTTGATATTGAAGAGAATTTTCAAATGTATGTTTTTTTAACACTTATATTAAAAAAAATGACGCATTGCGAAGTTGCCTGGGCTGAGCCTAATGAAGTTAAGTGGCTACACCTACAGAATGGCTTTGACAGCAAATTTGCCCATGGTTCATCCAAGTCATTGCCCCAACTGATTCCGGAGGAAACCTGATAGTTACTGTTGATCTGAAGATGACACATTGATCCTCAATCAGCCGGTCCCTGCCCATGCTGTGATATTACCTCCCAATCCTTTTCTCTCTTATCCTTTCATGTGGCTCCTTATTGAATGTCTCCCGGAACTCCAAACAGACGGTTTCCTTTTGTCCACTTTGCACTTTACGTTCCTCTAAGAACTCTAATTTTTGAGCACTATTCCCCTTTCAGAAAGTCATGTCGAACATAGAGCATGGTAGTGCAGCGTTTGCGTAATGCTATTACAGTGCCAGCGACTCGGGTTCAATTCCGGCCACTGTCTGTAAGGAGTTTGTATGTTCTCCCCGTGTCTGTGTGGGTTTCCTCCGGGTGCTCCGGTTTCCTCCCACATTCCAAAGACGTATGGGTTAGGAAGTTGTGGGCACGCTATGTTGGCGCCAGAAGCGGGGTGACACTTGCAGGCTGCCCCCAGAACACTCTACACAAAAGATGTATTTCACTGTGTGTTTCAATGTACATTTGATTAATAAAGATACCTTATCTTACATGATGTTGTGCCAAACTAATTAAACTAGTGACACCGAATCCCATCTGCCTGCACAATATCCAGATCCCTCCATTTCCTTCATACCCATGTGCCTACCTAAGAGCCTCTTAAACACCTCTATCATATCTGCCTCCACACCACCCCTGGCAGCACATTCCAGGCACCCACCACTCTCTGTGTAAAAAACCTGCCCCACACATCTCCTTTAAACTTTCCCCCTCTCACCTGAAATGCATGCCCTCTAGTATTAGACATTTTGACCCTGGGAAAAAGATACCACTCTATCTATGCCTCTCATAATATGATACACTTCTCTCAGATCTCGCCTCAGCCTCCACTGCTCTAGAGAAAACAACCCAAGTTTGTCCAAACTCTCCTTATCGCACCTGCCCTCTAATCCAGGCAGCATCCTGGTAAACATCTTCTGCACCCTCTCCAAAGCCTCCACATCCTTCCTGTAATGGGGTGACCAGAATTGAATGCAGTACTCCAGATGCAGCCAAACCAGAGTTTTATAAAGCTGCAACATAACTTCCTGACTCTTGAACTCAGTGCCTTGACTAATAAAGGCAAGCCTGCCAAATGCCTTCTTTACTACCTTATCAACTTGTGCAGCCACTTTCAGGGAGCTGTCGACCTGGACCCCAAGATCCCTGAAAGTCAGAAAAGATGTTGACTTTGCTTGACTGTGCTGTGAATTGTCAAATGATCTGCTGCTACTTCCTTGATAATGGATTCCAGCATTTCCCAAGGCCACATGTCATGCTAACTGGACTACAGATTCTGTCTCTTCCTTTCCTAAATAGAGGCATAACATTTGTAGTTTTTCAATTCATTGGGAGCTTCCCAGAACCTCATCAATTTTGGAAGATCATAACCAATTCATTCACGAATTCTTCAGCTTCTTGTGTTAAGCCCATCAGACACAAAGTACTCTATCCCACCAGCTTGCTTTGTACCTTTCTCTGGTGATAATGACTTTTGTTTAAGTCTCACCTATATTGAAATGTTTCTTGTTTCTTATACCATAAAGGCAGATACAAAATATTCAAATTCTCTGTTGTCAGTGGCTCTATTTCGTTAGGAGTTTGAGGAGATACGGTATGCCACCAAAGGCTCTTACAAATTTCTACAGATGTACGGTGGAGAGCATTCTGACTGGTTACATCACAGTCTGGTATGGACGCTCCAATGCACAGGATCGCAAGAGGCTGCAGAGGGTTGTAGACTCAGCCAGCTCCATCACAGGCACAACCCTTCCCACCATCGAAGACATCTTCAAGAGGCGGTAAAGCAGCCTCCATCATTAAGGACCCTCACCATCTGAGGTGTGCCCTCTTCTCGTTACTACCATTGGGGAGGAGGGACAGGAGCCTGAAGACCCAAACTCAATGATTCAGGAACAGCTTCTTCCCCTCCGCCATCAGATTTCTGAATGGTCCACGAACCCATGAACACTACCTCGTTATTCCCCTTTTGCGCTATTTATTTATTTTAGTAATTTATGGTAATTTTATATCTTTGCACTATACTACTGCTGAAAAACAACAAATTTCATAACATATAAGGCAGTGATAATAAACCTGATTCTGATTCTGGTATTCCTGAGGGTCTTTCAGCAAAAAAAGATCAGGAGGAGTGCACAAAGTGCAATGTGAGGGATGCAGAGAGTGTGTGCAGGGCTGAAAAGCAGGAGGAGAACACGAAGCTCAGGTGGATTCACATCAAAGGTAAATCCGATAAAAAGAAGTGAAAAACCTGAGGTCGGTTCAACAGTGCAGTTGGAGGAGGAGCAGAATAACAGGAATACAAAGCCTGATGATGGTGAAATATCTGCAATGTTTTCAATGAACATAGAACATAGAACAGTACAGCACAGAACAGGCCCTTCGGCCCACAATGTCATGCTGACATAGCTAATCCCTCCTACCTACAGGATGCCCATATCCCTCTATTTTCCTCTCATTCATGTGCCCATCCAAGCCCCTCTTAAAAGCCCTCAATGAATTTGCCTCTACCAGCCCATCAGGCAACGCATTCCAGGCATCCACCCCTCTCTCAGTAAAAAATGTACCCCTCACGTCTGTTCTGAACCTACCCCCTCTCACCTTAAATGCATGCCCTCTGCTATTGGATCGCTCAATAATGGGAAAAAGATATTGCTTGTCCACCCTATCTATGCCCCTCATCATTTTATACACTTCCAACAGATCACCCCTCAGCCTCCGCCGCTCCAGAGAAAAGAGCCCAAGTTTGTCCAGCCTCTCCTGATAGCACGTGCCCTCTAATCCAGGCAGCATCCTAGTAAACCTCCTCTGCACCCTCTCTAAAGCTTCAACATCCTTCCTGTAGTGAGGTGACCAGAATTGCATGCAACACTCTAAATGTGGCCTAACCAGAGTTCTACAGAGGTGCATCATAATTTCTTGACTCCTGTACTCAGTACCTTGATTAATGAAACAAGCATTCCATAAGCCTTCTTAACCACCCGATCTACCTGTGTAGCCACTTTCAATGAGTCATGGACTTGCATCCCAAGGTCTCTCTGCTCTTCAAAACTGTTAAGGGTTTTGCCCTTAAGAGTGTACTACCCCTTGACATTAGTATTCTTAATCTTTTTATAGTTCAGCACAGGAACAGGGCCTTTGGTCCACGATGTTGTGCCAAACTAATGAACCTAATAATTAAACGCCCAACTAAACTGGGCGTATGTCCATATTCCTCCATTCCCTGCACATTCATGTGTCTATCTAAGAGCCTCTTAAACACCTCTATCGTATCTGCCTCCACCACCACCCCTGGCAGCGCATTCCAGGCACCCACCACTCTCTGTGTAAAAATACTTGCCCCGCACATCTCCCTTGAACTTCCCCCACTCACTTTAAATGCATGCTCTCTAGTATTAGATATTTCAACCCTAGGAAAAAGATACTGGCTGTCTACCCTATCTCTGCCTCTCGTAATCTTATAAACTTCTATCAACTGCTTTATGGAAAGCAACCCAAGTTTGTCCAAAGAACCCACCCACCCAAGTCATCCTCTGTTCTCTCCTCTTCCATCAGATAAGATAAGATAAGGTATCTTTATTGGTTACATGCACATCGAAACACACAGTGAAATACATCTTTTGTGTAGAGTGTTCTGGGGGCAGCCCGCAAGTGTCGCCACGCTTCCGGTACCAACATAGCATACCCACAACTTCCTAACCCATACGTCTTTGGAATGTGGGAGGAAACCGGAGCACCCGGAGGAAACCCACACAGGCATCGGGAGAACATACAAACTTCTTACAGACAGTGGCTAGAATTGAATCCAGGTCGCTGGCGCTGTAATAGCGTTACGCTAACCACTACATTACCGTGCCTGCCTAGTAGAAGATCAGGTAGAAGATACAGGAGCCCGAGGACACATACCACCAGGCTTAAGGACAGCTTCTATCCCACTGCGATCAGACTATTGAAAGGTTCCCTTATATGATGAGATGGACTCTTGACCTCACAATCTACCTCGTTATGACCTTGAACCTTATTGTCTACCTGCAATGCACTTCCCTGTAGCTGTGACACTTTACTCTGCATTCTGTTATTGTTTTTACCCTGTACCACCTCGATGCACTGTGTAATGAATTGATCTGTACGACTGGTATGCAAGACAAGTTTTTCACTGTAGCTCGGTACAAGTGACAATAATAAACCAATACCAATACCTTTACCAGTACCTGCCCTCTAACCAGGCACACAAGTTGATGACACATTGAACACTGAAGGGAGAATCGGTTCCCTACTGAATCATGATGTACCCACTGGGCTTCAAGGGCAGTTCGCCACTCATCAGGAGATCAGCCTCATTATTGGGCTCCCAAAGTCTGAAATAAAAACAAATTGAATGTGTAACAGCTGCCACGAAGAAGAAACACCGTTCCCTGAATTAGTTTGCAAGCTCAATCTAATGCTTAATGAGATAATGCACAATTTCCTAACTGATACAAGGGTAACTGGCCATATCATTTTGGTTTAATAATTACCGAGGCAATTTAGTTAATTATTCCTTGACTAATGCACTAAATTTCTTAAATGATTTGCAACATGAGCACCAAGTGTATTCACATATCTTGCAGCAATGTGACGTAATATTAGGTTGATCTACAAATTCATGAGACTATTATAAATATGTCTCAATATAATTAATGGGTGTATTTTTCATCGGATTAGCAAAGGGAGGACTTTGGACTAATTTAGTCTTTGAAAGTAGGCAAAATTAATTCTGTACAGAGACATAAATGCTAAGTAAGCTGTGGGGAATGAACAGCACATTCCCACAGCCTTCTTTTTATGGCATTACATCTATTATGACCATAGAAATGTTACCATGATTAATTGCATAGAGTTAGCAAAACAGTTTTATTTCGAACACAGCTGTGGGGTTTATCAGTGCCAGCTTTCAGCTGGATAATAAAGTTTAGAATTCAATACCTGCAAACAGTTTCCAAGAATAGGAGAGGATTTTTTTAAGGGACCGGCTTTAACATTTGCTTACAAGTCAGCCTTCCTCTGTGTTAATGTCTGGAGAGTAACAAATCCCAACAGGGAGAAATGTTGGTGTGAACCATGAATGATAGGTTCCAGCAACACATGAATGGATAAATAAAGCCTCTAAATATTCCTTCTGACTACAGTGGGAAAAGGTTATAAAAATCGTGTACAATTAGTTGAAAACTTGCTAAGGTCCCATGAGTTGAGAACATACTCATGGTCAATGCAAAGCCAAAGTTGGGGTGGATACTTCCTTAGCCATAATTTTCTGGAGTTGAACACCTGTTAGTGGGGCAGAGTTCATTTGGAATATCCAGGAAGGATTCCTGACACAGTATGTGCACAGGCCAACTGGAGAAGTGGCCGTACTAGACCTGGTACTTGGCAATGAACCTGATCAGGTTTTAGATCTCTCGGAGGGAGAGCATTTTGGAGACAGTGACCATAACTCCTTGACCTCTACCATAGCCTTGGAGAGGGATAGGAGCAGATGATATGGGAAAGTACTTAATTGGGGCAGGGAGGATTATGACGCCATTCGGCAGGAACTTGGGAATGTAAATTGGGAACGCATGTTCTTGGGGAAGTGCACAGCAGAAATGTGGAGTTGTTCAGGGAGTACTTGCATGGGCTTCTGGATAGATTTGTCCCATTGAGGCAGGGTAATGATGGTAGAGTGAAGGAACTGTGGTTAACAAGAGACATAGAATATCTTGTCAAGAAGAAGAAAGAAGCTTACGTAAGGTTTAGAAAGCATGGATCAGACAGGGCTCTGGAGAGTTGCAAGGTAGCCAGGAGAGAGCTTAAGAATGGACTTAGGAGAGCTAGAAGGGGGCATGAGAAGGCCTTGGCGAGTAGGATTAAGGAAAATCCCAAGGCGGTCCACATGTATGTGAAGAATAGGAAGGTGACTAGAGTGAGGGTAGGACCGATCAGGGATAAAAGAGATAACATGTGCCTGGGGTTGAAAGAGGTAGGGGAGGCCCTTAATGAATATTTTGCTTCAATATTCACCAGAGAGAGAGACCTTGACGTTTGTGAGGATGTCGTACAACAGGCTGATATGCTAGGGCATGACGACGTGAGGAAAGAGGGTGTGCTGGAACTTTTGAAAAACATTAGGATAGATAAGTCACCGGGGCCGGATGGGATATATCCAAGGTTATTACGGGAAACGAGGGAAGAGATTGTTTTGCCTTTGGTAATGGCCTTTGCGACCTAACTGGCCACAGGAGCAGGGCCAGATGATTGGACGGTGGCAAAGGTTGTTCCTTTGTTTAAGAAAGGAAGTAGGGATAACCCTGGGAATTACAGACCAGTGAGTCTTACTTCAGTGGTGGGCAAATTACTGGAGAAGATCCTTAGAGACAGGATTTATGGACATTTGGAGAAGCATAAGCTGATTAGGGACAGTCAGCATGGCTTTGTGAGGGGTAGGTTATTCCTCACGAGCCTGATTGAATTCTTTGAGGATGTCACTAAGCACATTGATGAAGGTAGAGCAGTGGATGTGGTGTACATGGATTTTAGTAAGGCGTTTGATAACGTTTCTCATTGAAGGCTCATTCAGAAAGTCAGGAGGCATGGGATCCAGTGAAACTTGTCTGCGTGGATTCAGAATTGGCTCACCCATAGAAGACAGAGGGTGCTTGTAGATGGAGTGTATTCTGCCTGGAGGTCGGTGACCAGTGGTGTTCCACAGGGATCTGTTCTGGGACCCCTGCTCTTTGTGATTTTTATAAGTGACTTGGATGAGGATGTGGAAGGGTGGGTTAGTAAGTTTGCTGATAATACAAAAGTTGGTGGTGTTGTGGATAGTGTAGAAGGTTGCTGTAGGTTACAACAGGACATTGATAGGATGCAGAGCTGGGCTGAGAAGTGGCAGATGGAGTTCAACCCTGAAAAGTGTGAAGTGCTACACTTTGAAAGATTGTATTTGAAGGCAGAATACAAGGTTAATGGCAGGACTCTTAGCAGTGTGGAGGAACAGAGGGATCTTGGGGTCCATATCCATCGATCCCTCAAGTTTGCCACGCAAGTCGATAGGGTTGTTAAAAAGGTGTATGGTGTGTTGGCCTTTATTAGTCAGGTGTTGAGTTCAAGAGCTGTGAGGTAATGTTGCAGCTCTATAAAACGCTGGTTAGACGACACTTGTAGCTATGTGTTCATTTCTGGTCGCCTCATTATAGGAAAGATGTGGGAGCTTTAGAGAGGGTGCAGAGGAGGTTTACCAGGATGTTGCCTGGATTGGAGAGCATGTCTTGTGAGGAGATGCTGAGCGAACTTGGGCTTTTCTCTTTGGAGAGAAGGAGGATGAGAATTGACTTGATAGAGATGTACAAGATGATAAGAGGCATAGATCAATTGGACAGTCAGAGACTTTTTCCCAGGGCGACAATGGCTAACATGAGGGGGCATAATTTTAAGGTAATTGGAGGAAGGTATAAGGGGGATGTCAGGGGTAAGTTTTTCACACAGAGTGCTGGGTGTGTGAAACGCACTGCTGGCAGAGGTTGTGGAGGCTGATACATTGGGGACTTTCAAGAGACCCTTAGATAGACACATGAATGATAGAGAAATGGAGGGCTATGTGGGAGGGAAGGGTTAGATAGACCTTAGAGCAGGATAAAATGTCGGCACAACATTGCGGACCGAAGGGTCTGTACTGTGCTGTAATGTTCCATGTTCGATGTTCTAACTGCACCCTTCTGCTGCAGGCCGGCATCTGATAGGTGATGATGAAGATTGACAGGTGGGAAATACACAGCACAGCCATTCCTGAATTTACAAATAAGATGTCTTCCTTGAAAATGCTTCTTTAGGCAACATCTTATAAATTGAAAAGACTGGCCAAAGTGCAATTTCGATATTCAGACACAGTGCATTTCTGTGAGTGAAAAATAAATCTGTAAATCAAAGACAAAAACCTCCAAAGAATCAAAGGCATTAGTGAAAATCTGTGAATCAAACATTTCTAGCTCAAGGGATAAAAATAGATTAAAATCTGATGCAGAGTTAAAAACTTCAGGAAATTTGGGAAGCCTGCTTTTCTTGGTTCCCTGCCAATAATTCCAGCCCTGATACATATCCTTGAAGACCCGGGACAAAGCATCACAATGCAATGTATTTTGGAAGAACATGGAACTCAAGTTGTGTTCCTCAAGGGTGACAGACTTATTTGGCTGTCTTTCAGTGTGAAGGAACAGTTTGGTTCGGGAGCAGATGAAGAGTTAAAACCAGAGAAGCTGACAGCCGACCACCTTCTTGTCAAGGATGATGATGAATATTCATTGATTACTGGCCTTGTTGCCCAACCCCTTTTCCCATAAATGAATAACTAACCCATTCCAAACCACGCATGTCCATGTTTCACTACAGGCCATTAATTACATGAGAGTAATACTCACACTTTTCTTTTCCTGTTTGTGTTGAGTTCTGGTCGCCTCATTATTGGAAGGATGTGGAACTTTAGAGAGGGTGCAGAGGAGATTTGCCAGGATGCTGCCTGGATTGGAGAGCATGTCTTATGAGGATAGGTCGAGTGAGCTAGGGCTTTTCTCTTTGGAGAGAAGGAGGATGAAAGGTGACTTGATAGAGGTGTACAAGATGATAAGAGGCATAGATCGAGTGGACAGTCAGAGACTTTTTCCCAGGGTGACAATGGCTAACATGAGGGGACATAACTTTAAGATGATTGGAGGAAGGTATAGGGGGGATGTCAGGGGTAAGTTTTTTTACACAGAGAGTGGTGGGTGTGTGGAACGCACTGCCGGCAGAGATTGTGGGAGCAGATACATTAGGGACATTTAAGAGACTCTTAAATAGACACATGAATGATAGAGACATGGGGGGGTGGGTGATGTGGGAGGGAAGGGTTAGATAGGTCTTAGAGCAGGATAAAATGTCGGCACAACATTGTGGGCTGAAGGGCCTGTACTGTGCTATAATGTTCTATGTTCTATGTTTAACTTTAAGTCTACAGCAAAGTCATACAGCATGGAAACAGGCCCTTTGGCCCACTGAGTCTATGCTGACCATTAACAGTCCATTTTTCTACTAATCCAATGCTAACTCATTTTATTCTCCCAACATTCCCACCAATTCCTCTCCAGATGCTACCCGTCACTTACACTGTAAGTGGTGATTTACCATAGAACCACAGAACCATAGAACAATACAGCACAATACAGGCCCTTCGGCCCACCATGTTGTGCCGACCTTTAAACCACCCTTAAGAGTATCTAACCCCTTCCTCCCACATATCCCTCTATCTTAAATTCCTCCATATGCTTATTTAACAATCTCTTGAACTTGACCAACGTATCAGCCTCCACCACCACCCCAGGCAGCGCATTTCATGCACCAACCACTCTCTGGGTGAAAAACCTCCCTCTGACATCTCCCCTGAACTTCCCACTCATTACCTTAAAGCCATGTCCTCTTCTTAAAGCATTGGTGCCCTGAGAAAGAGGCGCTGGCTGTCCACTCTATCTATTCCTCTTAATATTTTGTACACCTCTATCATGTCTCCCCTCATCCTCCTTCTCTCCAATGAGTAAAGCCCGAGCTCCTTTAGTCTCTCCTCATAATGCATACTCTCTAAACCAGGCAGCATCCTTGTAAATCTCCTATGCACCCTCTCCAACGCCTCCACATCCTTCCTATAATGAGGCGACCAGAACTGGACACAGTACTCTAAGTGTGGTCTAACCAGAGTTTTGTAAAGCTGCATCATTACTTCGCGGCTATTAAACTCGATCCCACTACTTATGAAAGCTAACTTCCCATAAGCTTTCTTAACTACCCTATCCACCTGTGTGGCAACTTTCAGTGATCTGTGGATATGAACCCCCAGATCCGTCTGCTCCTCCACACTGCCCAGAATCCTACCATTTACCTTGTACTCTGCCTTGGAGTTTGTCCTTCCAAAGTGTACCACCTCATTCTTCTCCAGATTGAACTCCATCTGCCACTTGTCAGCCCAGCTCTGCATCCTATCAATATCCCTCTGCAAGCTTCGACATCCCTCCACACTATCCACAACACCACCGATCTTTGTGTCATCTGCAAACTTGCTAACCCGGCCTTCTATCCCCTCATCCAAGTCATTAATAAATATCACAAAAAGTGGAGGTCCCAGAACCGATCCCTGCGGTACACCACTCGTCACAGCCCTCCAATCCGAATGCACTCCCTCCACCACAACCCATTGCTTTCTACAGGCAAGCCAATTCTGAATCCACACGGCCAAGCCTCCCTGGGTCCCATGCCCTCTGACCTTCTGAAGAAGCCTACCATGCGGAACCTTGTCAAACACCTTACTAAAATCCACGTAGACCACATCCACTGCACTACCCTCATCAATGTTTCTGGTCACCTCCTCAAAGAATCCTATCAGGCTAGTGAGACAAGATCTTCTCTTCACAAAGCCATGCTGGCTGTCCCTAATCAGTCCATGATACTCTAAATGATCATGGATCCTACCTCTTAGAATCCCTTCTAGCAGATTCCCCACCACAGACATAAGGCTCACTGGTCTGTAATTCCCTGGACTATCCTTACTACCTTTTTTGAATAAGGGGACAACATTCGCCACCCTCCAATCCTCCAGTACCATCCCCGTGGACAACAAGGACTCAAAGATCCTAGCCCATGGTTCAGCAATCTCCTCCCTTGCCTCACAAAGCAGCCTGGAGAATATTCTGTCAGGGCCTGGGGATTTACAGTGGCCAATTAACCTACCAACCTGCACGCTTGGGCTGTGGGAAGATCTGACAGAAAGCCACGTGGTTGCAGCAAGAGTGTGCAAATTCCCCACAGACAGCACCTGAGGTCAGAATTGAATCCAGGTCTGTGGTACTGTGAGCCAGCGGCTCCACCATGCCACCCAACTGAAAACAAAATGAGTTTCATAACTCTGTTCTCCTTTGAATCCATGCGATGAGCCGTCAATTAGATTTACAAGTCCAGGATAGACAATTCCAGAGATTCACCACAGAAGTTCACACACACCTCAGTTTTAAATGACTGTCCCTAACCTTGTCACTATTTCCCTACCTTGAGATTCTCGCACTAATGGAAACACCTCACCTTTTACCCTGTCAAGACCCCTCAGGACCTTATATGTTTCAATAAGATCACCACTCATTCATCTAAGCTCCTAAATCCAATCTCCAAAGAGTATAGATCTGGTTGATGGAGATACAGGAGACTGCAGATACTGGAAATCTGGAGCAACACACAAAGCGCTGGAGGAACTCAGCGGGTCAGGCAGCATCTGTGGAGGGAAACGGACAGTCAATGTTTTGGGTCGAGCCCCTTCATCTGGATCTAGTTGATGTCACAATAAAATGAAGGGTTGGAATTGTGTGAGGTACAGAATTGATGTTAGTTTATGATTTTTCGTGGTATAAGAAGACAAGATTATATACTTATTAGTCACATGTACATCAAAACACTTTTTGTGTCTTTTTTCATTACTGAGATTGTGCTGGGGGCAGCCCGCAAGTGTCGCCACTCTTCTGGCGCCAACATAGCGTGCCTATTGCTCCTAACCCGTACATCTTTGGAATGTGGGAGGAAACCGGAGCACCCGGAGGAAACCCACTCAGACACGGGGAGAATGTACAAACTCCTTACAGACAGCGATATCTTACATCTTGTAGTCTTTGACAGTTTCATATAACATCTAATGTCATATTACCTGTCGAACTTGTAGTTGTAAGTTTATTTATTTTTTACTGTGGTGCAGTTTTATTAAACTTTTAAAAATGTTCTGGTTCGTACGACTCTGTGAGCATTGAGTTCTTTCACTTTAATTGGACAGGTTCAAATTGGATGGGGAGCGTGGTCAGCAATGACTGGTTGGGCCGAAGGGCCTGTATCCGTGCTGTATTGCTCTATGACTCTGAGATGAACTCAGAGAATAGGATTTATAGGCAACCATCTGCACTTCATCCAAAATACAGCATTATAAGGGACATAAAACTGAGAGGCTAAGAGAGTGAACAAGAATCTATTTCCCTTAGCAGGGGATCAAAAACTGGGCCTTAGAAGGTTAGAGGAGCATTAAGGGAAAGAAGGAACACCAGACTGATATGGGTCTGCACCTCATTGCTTGAAAGAGTGGTGAAGCTAGAAACCCTTGAGTAAATTAAAATCCTCCTGGATGTGTACATGAGGAGCCATGATGCATCTCTATAGAACTCTGGTTAGGCTGCATTTAGAGTATTGCGTGCAATTCTGGTCACCTCACTATAAGAAGGATGTAGAGGCTTTAGAAAGGGTGCAGAGGAGGTTTACTAGGATGCTGCCTGGATTAGAGGGCATATGCTATCAGGAGAGGATGGACAAACTTGGGCTCTTTTCTCTGGAGCAGCAGAGGCTGAGGGGTGATCTGTTGGAAGTGTATAAAACTATGAGGGGCATAGATAGGGTGGACAAGCAATATCTTTTCCCCATTATTGAGCGATCCAATACCAGAGGGCATGCATTTACTGTGAGAGGGGGTAGGTTCAGAAGAGACGTGAGAGGTACCTTTTTTACTGAGAGAGTGGTGGATGCCTGGAATGCGTTGCCTGATAGGGTGGTGGAGGCAAATTCACTGCGGGCTTTTAAGAGAGGCTTGGATGGGTACATAAATGAGAGGAAAATGGAGAGATATGGGCATTCTGTAGGTAGGAGGGAATAGCTATGTCGGCACAACATTGTGGGCCGAGGGGCCTGTTCTGTGTTGTACTGTTCTGTGTTCTATGTTCATCATCTACACGGTTCTATGGACTAAGACATGGGTCACAGGAAAAGTTCAAGATGCTTTTTTATTTCCCATATTAACATGTTGGGCTGAATGGTCTCCTTCTGTGGCATTGTTTCTATGAAGAACCATAAAACCATAGAACCATACAGCACAAAACAGGCCCTTCGGCCCACCATGTTGTGCCGTCCAGCAAACCACCCTCACACTACCTAACCCTTTCCTCCCACATATTCCTCTATCTCACATTCCTCCATGTTCCTATCCAACAAACTCTTGAAATGTATCTGCCTCCACCACCACCCCAGGCAGTGCATTCCATGCACCGACCACTCTCTGGGTGAAAAACCTCCCCCTGACATCTCCCCTGAACCTCCCACCCATAACGTTAAAGCCATGTCCTCTTGTCTTGAGCATTGGTGCCCTGGGAAGGAGGCGCTGGCTGTCTACTCTATCTATTCCTCTCAATATTTTATATACCTCTATCATGTCTCCTCTCATCCTCCTCCTTTCCAGTGAATAAAGCCCTAGCACCTTAAGCCTCTCCTCATATTCCATACACTCTAATCCAGGCAGCATCCTGGTAAATCTCCTCTGCACCCTCTCCAACGTCTCCACATCCTTCCTATAATGCGGCGAAAGAAGTCTTCATTCTTTCTGGAAAAGAAACACTGGTATTATTGAACTTCTTTCAAGTACCCTATCTATTTATAACACGGTTTGCCTTTTTCCATAACCTGTAGACCATTGTGGAGGTATAAGTATCCTGCTGGTAGAAGAGTGGCCAAGAGTTCTGTCCACGGTTTCTTGCCTAGTGTGGAATCTCATGGTTTAGACCAACAGTGTTAGAAATATCCAGAGGAAACACTCAAATGCTTCACTGGGAGTGCTGTTTGGAGAGGCAGTCATCATGTCCATAAGCCTGGCATGAAATGGCCCATGTTGGAGAAACATATTGTTCTTAGGAAACTATAAGGCAGGCACGGTAGTGTAGCGGTCAGTGTAACGTTATTACAGCGCCAGTGACCCGGGTTCAATTCTGGCTGCTGTAAGGAGTTTGTACGTTCTCCCTGTGTCTGCATGGGTTTCCTCTGGGTGCTCCGGTTTCCTCCCACATTCTAAAGGCGTAAGGGTTAGGAAGTTGTGGGCATGCTCTGTTGGTGCCGGAAGCGTGGCGACACTTGAGGGCTGCCCCCAGAACACTCTGCACAAAAGATGCATTTCACTATGTGTTTATGATGTACATGTGACTAATAAAAATATCTTATTTTGTTTTATATCCTACCTGACTTTGACTGTCTAAAAAGAACACACACAGTTAGAGTGCAACAGAGGAAATTAATACAAAACAAGTCTTGCATTTGTTGCTCAGATTACAGTATGAAAGACGAGTTAAAAGAAATCCTAGAAAACAGAATCAGGTTTATTATCACTGACTTATATATCATGAAATTTGTTGTTTTGTGGCAGCAGTACAGTGCAAAGGCATAACGTCACTATAAATTACAAAATAAATAAGTAATGAAAGAAAAGGAATAACGAAGTAGTGTTCATGGACCGTTCAGAAATCTGATGGTGGAGGGGAAGAAGCTGTTCCCGAATCATTGAGTGTGGGTCTTCAGGCTCCTGTACCTCCTCCCCGATGGTAGTAACGAGAAGAGGATATGTCCCAGATGGTGAGGGTCCTTAACAAAATATCCAAGGAAGAAAACAACACATTTTCGGGTTATTTATGAAGATGCTTGTGTTGCACCAAGTTATAACATTGGAATGCATTGCAGTCTTAGAGAGATGAAACCAGAGAAAGTGAAGCAAATTGTTAATGGCATAAACACTTCGCTGTGTCTTATGGAAGAACAGACAATAACATGATCAATAACCACAATGATTGGCCGAGAGAGAATAGAGATGCCTACTAAATTAACTGAGATTGTTGAAAAGGAGATAATTGGATGCATTGACCCAACAAAAGAAATTACTTTAAAGCAGATAATTGAATTTCAAGGAAGTTGTAAAGGGACATAGAAAAAGCAGAAGGAAACTACAAATAAAAGCGGAAAATATCAGAAGCATTCAGCAGGTCAGACAACAGCTGGAAGCACAGTTGTTCAGTTGGAGACTAATTTTATCTTCATACCCCTGTTATTTGAGTGCAGTCCGCTGGACTGCTTCAGTAGAGGAGCTGCAGAGTTCTGTCTCTCTGTGATCACAGTTGGAACATGAGCAGTGCCTGGGAGAGGAAATGCAGAAATATAACTAACTATGCCTGGTTTACAGTCAACTTTTTACAATTAAGATTTATGAGACTTTCAAAGAACTGCTCCACTTGGTCGAGACTTCTAATGATTCGAAGTTGCTCCCAGTGTTATTCGCTCCCTTTTCACTGGGAGCTGAGACTGCATGAGCTATGTTTTTCCCTCCGTGTGATCAGAATGCTCACAGTCCTGGTAAACACGAAGCGCACGCCACAAATGGGGTCACTTACTTGAAATCGACAACAGAATAAGGACTAGTTCATCGAATGAACTGGAATGGTTGTCAACTCTTCTTACAGTCTCTTCAAAGAAGTTGAAAATGTTTCCACTAAATGTTTTCCAGTCATGTTAGATAATGGGATGGGGTTCACCAGTGAAGAGCACTTGGGTTTACATTTAGCCAAAAAAAATAATCAGTGCATTTGAAGTGAACTCTCACACGCAGAGCAAAGGGGACCTCAACTGGGATGTAAACTTACCGGTAGGTACAAGTATCTCTGAAAGGCCATTGAAACAAACGTATAAAAAATGAACAACAATTAATGAGATTCATTACAAGTCAGGCATAAGGCCATCAATAAATGAACAGCTTCTCAGCTTCTTCTTCACTTCCCACTGCAGAAGGGTTAGCTGAGAGAGTTTGTGGAAGTTCAGCCCATCGAATCTCTGCTGGGTCTCAGAGCAATCCCGTCAATCTCATCGCCTCACATTTCCCTGCTTCTACTCCTTGACACGCGCCTCTTCAACATCAGGATCAAGGCTGGTGCCTCCACTGCTACCTCCACTTCTGCTGCTGCCTTTTGCGAAAGGGAAGTGCGAGAGATGAGTCTCTCTAGAGAGATCGGTGGGAAGTTAGCAGCATAGTCGAGCTTGCAACAGATACAGCGTAATATAGATCAGCTGCAGATGTGGGCAGAGAGACAGCAGATGGTGTTTAACCCGGATAAACATGAGGTGTTGCACCTTGGTAGGACTAATGTCAAGAGGCAGTACACTCTTAAGGGCAAGACCCTTAACAGTATTGAAGAGCAGAGACCTTGGGGTGCAAGTCCATGACTCATTGAAAGTGGCTACACAGGTAGACAGGGTGGTTAAGAAGGCTTATGGAATGCTTGCTTTCATTAATCGAGGTATTGAGTACAGGAGTCAAGAAGTTATGATGCATCTCTATAGAACCTGGTTAGGTTGCATTTAGAGTATTGCGTGCAATTCTGGGCACCTCACTATAGGAAGGACGTTGAGGCTTTAGAGAGGGTGCAGAGGAGGTTTACTAGGATGCTGCCTGGATTAGAGGGCATGTGCTATCAGGGGAGGTTGGACAAACTTGCGCTCTTTTCTCTTGAGTGGCGGAGGCTGAGGGGTGATCTGTTGGAGGTGTATAAAATGATGAGGGGCATAGATAGCGTGGACAAGCAATATCTTTTTCACATTATTGAGTGATCCAATACCAGAGGGCATGCATTTAAGGTGAGAGGGGGTAGGTTCAGAACAGACGTGAGGGTTATGTTTTTTACTGAGATAGTGGTGGATGCCTGGAATGCGATGCCTGATAGGGTGGTGGAGGCAAATTCATTGGGGGCTTTTAAGAGGGGTTTGGATGGGCACATGAATGAGAGGAAAATGGAGGGATAGGGGCATTCTGTAGGTCGGAGGGAATAGCTATGTCGGCACAACTTTGTGGGCCAAAGGGCCTGTTCTGTGCTGTACCGTTCTATGTTCTATGTACAGGAAGAGCTAGAACATCTCCTCTATGCATGATGCTGGTAAAGCTCACTCCAATTCATTATTTGGAATCAAACTATGACTTGCCTTCCCTGAAGTTCTGACCATCACAACCTCCCCAATACAAACATTAAAAATTTTATAAAATAAAAATCACAAACTTAATTTAAATACCAACTTGACGCATGAAGTTGGCATACTGCCTCCTCAGTTAATCATGTGTCCTAATCCCTGAACCCAATTTCGGGGGCATTCCTATTTAATTCTCTCTTTTCAGCATTGTGCTGGGCACGAGAAGGTGGCATCCATCATTAAGGACCCTCACCATCCAGGACATGCTCTCTTCTTGTTACTACTATTGGAGGGGTGACGGGTACAGGAGCCTGAAGACCCACACTCAACAATTCAGGAACAGCTTCTTCCCGTCTGCCATTAGATTTCTGAATTGTCCATGAACCCATGAACACCACTTCATTATTTCTTTTTTTTGGACTATTTATTTATTTTTGTAATTTATTGTAATTTTATGTCTTTGCACTGTACTGCTGCTGCAAAACAACAAATTTCACGTCATATGTCAGTGATAATAAACTGATTCTGATTCTAACTCTACATATGTTTTTGATGCAGAGTGTAGAATGACTATGAGGAAGGATAGGCAATTGAAAGGGCACAATTGGATGGGCTGAAGTCCAAGAAATATCAGGAACAAGGGTGATGAACTTAGAGCATGGGTAAGTACATGGAACTATGACATTGTGGCCATTACAGAGACTTGGCTGTCACAAGGGCAGGAATGGCTGCTGGATATTCCGGGGTTTAGATGTTTCAAAAGGGACAGGGATGGAGGTAAAAGAGGTGGGGGAGAGGCTTTGTTTATCAGGGACAGTGTCACAACTGTAGAAAGGGAGGACATCCTGGAGGGATCGTCTACTGAGTCAGTGTGGGTGGAAGTCAGAAACAGGAAGGGAGCGATCACTCTATTGGGAATATTCTACAGACCCCCCCAATAGCAGCAGAGACACTGAGGAGCAGATCGGGAGGCAGATTCTGGAAAAGTGCAAAAATAACAGGGTTGTTGTCATGGGTGATTTCAACTTCCCTAATATTGATTGGCACCTCCTCAGTGTAAAGGGGATAGATGGGGTGGAGTTTGTTCGTTGTGTTCAGGAAGGATTCCTGACACAGTATGTGGACAGGCCGACTAGAGGAGAGGCCACACTGGACCTGGTACTAGGCAATGAGCCGGATCAGGTTTCAGATCTCTCGGTGGGAGAGCATTTTGGAGATAGTGACCATAACTCCTTGACCTTTACCATAGCCTTGGAGGGGGATAGGAGCAGATGATATGGGAAAATCTTTAACTGGGGGAGGGGGAATTATGATGCTGTTAGGCAGGAACTTGGGAGCGTAAATTGGGAACAGATGTTGGGGAAGTGCATAGTGGAAATGTGGAGGTTGTTCAGGGAGTACTTGCATGGGGTTCTGGATAGGTTTGTCCCATTGAGGCAGGGTAAGGATGGTAGAGTGAAGGAACTGTGGTTGACAGGATGTAGAATATCTTGTCAAGAGGAAGAAAGAAGCTTACCTGAAGTTTAGAAAGCATGGATCAGACAGGGCTCTGGAGAGTTATAAAGTAGCAAGGAGGGAGCTTAAGAATGGACTTAGGAGAGCTAGAAGGGGGCATGAGAAGTCCTTGGTGAGTAAGATCAAGGAAAACCCCAAGGCGTTCTACATGTATGTGAAGAATAGCGGGATGACTAGAGTGAGGGTAGGACTGATCAGGGATAAAAGAGGAAACATGTGCCTGGAGTGGGAAGAGGTAGGGGAGGCCCTTAATGAATACTTTGCTTCAGAATTCACCAGAGAGAGAGAGACCTTGACCATTGTGAGGATGGTGTAAGATGGACTGATGTGCTAGGGCATGTCGATGTGCTGGAAAACATTAGGATAGGTAAGTCACCGGGGCTGGATGGGATATATCCAAGGTTATTATGGGAAGTGAGGGAAGAGATTGTTGCGCCTTTGGCAATGATCTTTGCGTCCTCTCCAGCCACAGGAGTAGTGCCAGATGATTGGCAAATGTTGTTCCTTTTTTTTAAGAAAGGGAGTAGGGATAACCCTGGGAATTACAGACCAGTGAGTCTTACTTACTTCAGTGGTGGGCAAATTACTGGAGAAGATTCTTAGGGACAGGATTTATGGGCATTTGGAGAAGCGTAGGCTGATTAGGGACAGTCAGCATGGCTTTGTGAGGGGCAGGTCATGCCTCAAAACCTTTGAGGATGTACATTGATGAAGGTAGAGCAGTGGATGTGGTGTACATGGATTTTAGTAAGGCGTTTGATAACGTTCCTCATTGAAGGCTCATTCAGAGAGTCAGGAGGCATGGAATCCAGGGAAACTTGGCTGTGTGGATTCTGAATTGGCTCGCTCATAGACAGAGGGTGGTTGTAGATGGACCATATTCTGCCTGGAGGTCGGTGACCAGTGGTGTTTCACAGGGATCTGTTCTGGGACCCCTGCTCTTTGTGATTTTTATAAATGACTTGGATGAGGATATGGAAGGGTGGATTAGTAAGTTTGCTGATGATACAAAGGTTGGTGATGTTGTGGATAGTGTAGAAGGTTGCTGTAGATTACAACAGGATATTGATAAAATGCAGAGCTGGGCTGAGAAGTGGCAGATGGAGTTCAACCCAGAAAAGTGTGAAATGATACAGTTCAGGAGATCAAATTTGAAGGCAGAATACAAGGTTAATGGCAGGACTCTTAGCAGTGTGGAGGAACAGAGGGATCTTGGGGTCCATATCCATAGATCCCTCAAGGTTGCCGCACAGGTCAATCGGGTTGTTAAGAGGGCATATAGTGTGTTGGCCTTCATTAGTCTGGGTATTGAGTTCAAGAGCCGTGAGGTAATGTTGCAGCTCTATAAAACTCTGGTTAGACCGCACTTGGAGTATTGTGTTCAGTTCCGGTCGCCTCATTATAGGAAGGATGTGGAAGCTTCAGAGAGGGTGCAGAGGAGATTTACCAGGATGCTGCATGGATTGGAGAGCATGTCTTATGAGGATAGGTTGAGTGAGCTAGGGCTTTTCTCTTCGGAGAGAAGGAAGATGAGAGGTGACTTGATAGAGGTGTACAAGATGATAAGGTATAGATCGAGTGGAAAGAAATGGAGGGCTATGTGGGAGGGAAGGGTTAGATAGATCATAGAGCAGGATAAAATGTTGGCACAACATTGTGGGCCAAAGGGCCTGTACTGTGCTGTAATGTTCTATGTTCTATGATTTAGTTGCAGTGCTCCGACTATTCAGCGAAACTTAAACTGAAGTAACTCCCTACCACTTTATTTTGGCAAGCACTGAGGTGAAATTTCCAAATTTCTTGCTTATCCTTGCCAGCTGTGAGAAATTGAACCCTTGTTGCAGAGGTGGAAAGTCACCTGCTAATTCACTGTGGCATCCAATCTATGTTCCATTTAGTTTGAAGTGCAAGACAAGATTGAAAATAAGAGGTAACAAAATAAGGAGGTGCTGGAAACTCAGGAGGTCAGACAGCACCTGTGGAATGAGAAACAATGAATGTTTCAGATGCAGGACACTTCGTCTAAACGAGAAAGATACTTGGTCAACTTATAGAGAACTTGAATGCTTCAGAGAGTTCCATCGCAAACAGTGAAAGGCAAGTAATGTAATTAAAAATAAAGGGAAAACACAATTTATTGATTGAAAATTTTGAAAATTCCAGGTGTAAATTATTTAACGTCATCTCACTTCAGTTATTAATATCACCTTTTTCATGACTGTTGTTTCACAATGTTTCTCTCAAACTTTAAAACTTAATTAATACAGCACGGTAACAAGCCCTTCTGGCCCAATGAGCCCTCGCCACCCAAATACACCCATGTTAACCTACTAACCTGTACGTCTTTGGAATGTGGGAGGAAACTGGAGCACCCGGAGGAAACCCACGCAGACACGGGGAGAACATACAAACTCCTTACAGACAGCGGCTGGAATTGAACCCAGATTACTGGTGCTGTAATAGTGTTATGCCAACCACTACGCTACCGTGCCGCACCCTTGTTTGGGACTTACCAAATTTTTTTTTATATGACAGTTAAGAGTTACTTTAGGAGACATTACAAGTCAGTGTAGTGCTGGTTTCTAGAAGCACACATCATTTGAATCCACTGCTGAATGTCCTCAGTTTTCAGATTCTCATAAAGTTTTAGAGTAAGAACAGAACAGTACAGCACAGGAACAGGCCCTTCGGCCCACCATGTCTGTGCTGACCATGATGCCAAATTAAACTAAACCTATTTGTCTGCACATGATCCATATCCCTCTGTTCCCTGCATGTTCAAGGGTCTGTCTAAATCCCTCTTAAACACCTCTATTGTGTCTGCCTCAACCACCACCCCTGGCAGCATGTTCCAAGTGCCTAACACTTTCTGTGTAAAAAACTTACCCCACACATCTCCTTTAAATTTCCCCCTCTCACCTTAAAGCTACGCCCTCTAATATTTGACATTTCTACCGTGGGAGATAGGTTCTGACTTTCTACCCTATTTTCACCTCTCATAACTTTAGAAACCTCTATCAGGTCTCCCCTCAGCCTTCAACACTCCAGAGAAAACAATCCAAACTTGTCCAACCTCTCCTTATATCTCATACTTTCTAATCCAGGCAGCATCCTGGTGAACCTCTTCTGCACCCTCTCCAAAGCCTCCACATCTTTCCTGGAATGGGGCGACTAGAACTGCACACAATACTCCAAGTGCAGTCTAACTAAGTTTTATACAGCTGCAACGTGACTTCCTGATTTTTATTACTTCATGCCCTGACTGATGAAGGCAAGCATGACATACGCCTTCTTTATCACGCTATCTACTTGTGTCGCCATTTTCAGGGAGCTACGGGTTTGGACCTCGAGATCCATCAATGCTCCAAAGGGTCCTGTCATTTACTGTATACTTTCCCCTTACATTTGACCTCCCAGCGTGTAACACCTCACGCGCGTTCTAGATTACACTCCATCTGCCATTTCTCCATCCATATCGGTAACTGGTACATCTGCTGTATCTTTTGACAATCCTCTTCACTCCACAACTTCACCAATTTTTGTGTCATCCGCAAACTTACTAATCAGTCCATCCACATTTTCGTCCAAATCAGAGCAGGCACGGTAGTGTAGCGGTTAGCGTAACGTTATTACAGCGCTAGAGACCCGGGTTCAATCCCGGCCGCTGTCTGTAAGGAGTTTGTACGTTCTCCCCGTGTCTGCGTGGGTTTCCTCCGGGTGCTCCGGTTTCCTCCCACATTCCAAAGACGTACATGTGACAAATAAAGAAATCTTATCATTTATATTATAAACAACAGAGGTCTCAGTACTGATCCCTGCGGAACACCGCTTGTCGTACACCTCCAGTCTGAATAACATTCCTCCACCACTATCTTCTGTCTTCTATGGACAAGCCAATTTTAAATACAACCTGCTGAGTCACCACGGATTCCATGCATCTTAATCTTCTGGATCAGCTTATGAGGGACCATGTCACATGAGGGACATGAGGGATAAGATAAGATTTCTTTATTAGTCACATGTACATCGAAACACACAGTGAAATGCATTTTTTGTGTAGAGTGTTCTGGGGGCAGCCCGCAAGTGTCGCCGCGCTTCCGGCGCCAACATAGCATGCCCACAACTTCCTAACCCGTACGTCTTTGGAATGTGGGAGGAAACCGGAGCACCCGGAGGAAACTCATGCAGACACGGGGAGAACGTATGAACTCCTTACAGACAGCGGCCGGATTTGAACCCAGGTCGCTGGCGCTGTAAAGCGTTACGCTAACTGCTACTCTACCGTGTGGGACCCTATCAAAAGCCTGACTAAAGTCCATGTAGACAACATCCACTGCCCTATCCTCTTCAGTTATCTTTGTCACTGCCTCAAAGACCTCATAGAGTAAGACACCAGAGGATCATGCAGACCATCGAGTACCCATCCACACAAATCTCCTTTACCTGCACGTGGTCTGGAGCCTCCCATGACTATAAGCTTGATGTTCCTCATGCATTCTATGAATTACTGTACATTCAAAGCCTTTGTGTTTCCGACTTTGACCCTAATCCTAACCCTAGCCCTAGCCCTAACCCTATTCCGATAAGTAGACGCTGTTAAAATCTGTTGAATGAGAAGCTTCAGTGGCTGATTTCTACACTGGTGTAAATATTATCAAGGAGGTTTCTACTGGTTTTGCAGACGATACAAAGGTCAGTGGTGTTGTGAATAGTGTAGAAGATTGCCAAAGGAATAAGCATGGTACAGAGGCTCCAATGCACAGGATCGCAAGAGTCTGCAGAGGGTTCTAGACTCAGCCAGCTCCATCACAGGCACAACCCTTCCCACCATCGAAGACATCTTCAAGAGGTGGTGCCTCCAGAAGGCAGCATCTATCACTAAGGACCCTCACCAAGGTACAGGAGCCTGAAGACCCACACTCAATGATTCAGAAACAGCTTCTTCCCCTCTGCCATCGGATTTCTGAACAGTCCATGAACCCATGGACACTACCTCATTATTCTTTATTTGCACTATTTATTTATTTTGTAATTTACAGCAGCTTTACATCTTTGCACTGTACTGCTGCTGCAAAACAACAAATTTCATGTCACATGAGACAGTGATAATAAACCTGATTCTGATTCTAATTCTGATATCAGTTGCAGCTATGGGCAGAGAAACAGTAGATGGAGTTTAATCCGGCCAAGTGTGAGGTGTTGCACTTTGAGAGATCAAATGTAAAGGGACGATACACTGTTAAGGGTCCTCCCACTGTTGATGTACAGACGGATCTTGGGGTCCAAGTCCATCGCTCCCTGAAAGTGGCTGCGCAAGTTGATTGGGTAGTAAAGAAGGCGTCTGGCGTGCATACCTTTATTAGTCGAGGCACTGAGTTCAAGAGTCAGGAAGTTGTGCTGGGGCTTCATAAAAATGGTTAGGCCACATCTGGAGTATTGTATTCAATTCTGGTCACCTCATTATAGGAAGGATGTGGAGGCTTTGGAGAGGGTGCAGAAGAGAAAACAACTTGGGTTGTTTGAGCCGGTATCTCTTTCCCATGGTCGAAATGTCTTATATTAGAGGGCATGAATTTAAGGAGAGAGGGGTTAAGCTCAAAGGAGATGTGCAAGGTAAGTTTTTTACACAGAGAGGGGTGGGTGCCTGAAATGTGTTGCCGGGGTGGTAGTGGAGGCAGATACGATAGAGACGTTTAAGAGGCTCTTAGACGGGCACATGAATGTGCAGAGAATGGAGGGATGTGGACATTATGTAGGCAGAGGGATTAGTTTAGCTAGGTGTTTAATTACTAGTTTAATTAGTTCAGCTCAACATCATGGGCTGAAGGGCCTGTTCCTGTGCTGTACTGTTCTATGTCCTATGACTTTGCTTTTATCAGAAGAGTTAATAATGACATTTCCCACCTAATTGTCGTGACTGTATTGAAACACCAGATATCAAGTATTTTACTGTTGACAAACTTCAGCATATTGTGATGAAGAAATCCACAGAAGTCATTGCCAAGAAACACAAGTTTTTTTATTAGCACTGAGCCAGAGAAGGTAAGAATGGTAATATTTCACCACTGAAAATGACTTTGCCCGATTCAGTCTCTATGCCAACTCTCCGTGATGCAAGCTGACAACTAGTGCTTCAAAATACGTGACAGCTTCATACCATTTCATATGAAAAGCCATTTTGTTTCCTACTGGAGCTGAGGTTGTCAGTCTCCACAAGCCAGATCAGTGAACAGGCAGTACTGGAACCTGTCAGAAATCAGTCAATGGGAACATCACTCCCTTCTCATTGATCTGCACAAATTTGAGACAGAATAGCTTTAACTTCAGTTGATGGTTACCAAAAGCGACAACATTGGATGGCTTTAAGAAGTTTTTTTTGTTTCTAGAGAGGTGTGTAACTAATCAGCTACTAATTAGGTTTCAAAATGTTTATTTTTCCTCGTGTAAAACTGCTTTGGACTGAAAGGCTTTGTGGCCTGTCATTTTGTGTGAAAAATTATTTACTTTGTCCTTGTTACCTGTTGCTGTTTTTAAAAGGGTGTTTCTTAATTTGATTCTGTAAATTGGCTTCATTTTCTATCAAGGTACTCCCTTAAGTTTTAAAATAAAGTCTACAGTAGAATTGAAGCAGAAATGCCTTTCAATAAACTGGAAAACATTACAGTGAGGTACTATATTAAGGGTTTTATGACAGTATGGCATGGATTATTGGATGCCATTTTGTTGTCTTATAATGATCAGTAGCTTTTGAAGCTAGTTAAAAATCTGTTTCCAAACTTCTGGTAGATGTTTCAATAAACTGGGGGAAAAACTTGTGCTGGCTATGGTATAATGGGCAGGCTCTTCAGAAATTTGTAACAGTGAGTAACAAGATAATAGATTGCCAGCCCAAGAAATGGCAGTCAGTCAAATCCACCTGAAAACGTTAATCTCCTTTTGCATGCCCATGGTAACAGTAAATCACCGCATTCTTTTTGTAAAAAGTAATTATTTCATATTTGCAGTAAGTTAGGTCAAAATTACTAAAGACTACAAAAGTTGTCAACTTTGGCTGAGAGTTTATGGATGAGACTCCCACTCCTGCAATCTGAACGCTACCCTGTTATTCCTTTTCTTGTGCACAATTTATTTATTTTGTAATTTGGTATTGGTGTTGATATTGGTAACAGTTCATTATTGTCACTTGTACTGAGGTACAGTGAAAAACTTGTCTTGCATACTGATTGTACAGGTCAATTCATTACACAGTGCATTGAGGTAGTACAGGGTAAAACAATAACAGAATGCAGAGTAAAGTGTTACAGCAACAGAGAAAGTGCAGTGCAGGTAGACAATACGGTGCAAGGTCATAACGAGGTAGATTGTGAGGTCAAGAGTCCATCTCATCATATAAGGGAACCATTCAATAGTCTTATCACAGTGGAATAGAAGCTGTCCTTGAGCCTGGTGGTTTGTGCCCTCAGGCTCCTGTATCTTCTGCCTGATGGGAGAGGAGAGAAGAGAAAATGACCCAGGTGGGTGGGGTCTTAGTTTATGCTGGCTGCTACACCAAGGCAGTGAGACGACTAGACAGAGTCCATGGAGGGGAGGTTGGTTTCCGTGATGTGCTGGCTGTGTCCACAATTCTCTGCAGTTTCTTGCAGAGCAGTTACCATACCAAGCCGTTATTCATCCAGATAGGATGCTTTCTATGGTGCATTGATGAAAATTGGTGAGTGTCAAAGGGGACATGCCAAATTTCTTTAGCCTCCTGAGGAAGCAGAGGTGCTGGTGAGCTTTCTTGGCTGTGGCATCTACATGGTTGGACCAGGACAGGCTATTGGTGATGTTCACTCCCAGGAACTTGAAGCTCTTGACCTCAGCACCACTGATGTTGACAGGTGCATGTACACTGCCCCCTTTCCTGAAGTCAATGACCAGCTCTTTTGTTTTGCAGACATTGAGGGAAAGGTTGTTGTCATGACACCATGTCACTAAGCTCTCTATCTCCTTCCTGTACTCTGACTCATCATTATTTGAGATATGGCCCACTATGGTGGTTTCATCTATGAACTTGTAGATGGAGTTAGAGCAGAATCTGGCCACGCAGTCATGAGTATATAGGGAATATAGTAGAGGGTTGAGGATGCAGCCTTGTGGGGCATCAGTGCTGAGGATAATCATGCCAGAGGTGTTGCTGCCTATCCTCCCTGATTGCGGTCTGTTGGTCAGGAAGTCAAGGAACCAGTTGCAGAGGGAGGTGTTGAGTCCCAGGTCTCGGAGTTTGATTATGAGTTTGCTTGGAATTATAGTATTCAAGGTGGATCTGTAGTCAATAAACAATAGTCTAACGTGGTGTCTTTACTGTCCAGATGCTCCAGAGGTGAGTGTAGGGTCAGGGAGATGGAGTCCACTGTAGTCCTGTTTTGGCGGTAGGCGAATTGCAGTGGGCCGAGGTTGTCTGGGAAACTAGAGTTAAGGTGCGACATGACCAGCCTCTCGAAGCACTTCATGATGGTGGATGTCAGAGCCAGCAGTTGGTAGTCATTAAGGCATGTTACCTTGTTTTTCTTTGGTACAGAGATGATAGTGGTCTTCTTAAAACAGATAGGAACCTGAGATTGAAGTAGGGATAGGTTAAATATCTGAGGAATTTTATGTCTTTGCACTGTACTGCTGCTGCAAGACAGCAAATTTCATGACATATAAGTCAGTGATAATAAATCTGAGTCTGATTCTGATTCTGATCTGTGTGCATTACTCAGATTTTGTGATCAGCAAGGAATAGTGTTTCATGCTTAAAATTGCCCACTGCCCTTGTGTGGTCCCTTGAACGATCGCTGAGAAACATTCGGAGTTTGGCATGGTGTATTGCCCTTGGCTAAGAAACCAGCATGACAGAGCAAGTCTCCATCTCTTCCACCAGAACTCTCTGTGGGCCATTCAAATTCTAAACCAGAAAATGTAAACTGGAATATTTCATTGCTTGCAAATGATCGCAGTGGAGTAGACCAAAAGGAAGAAAGGTGGGATTAAGAGGGAGGAGTAAAAGTGACAGAAAGAATAAATCATTTTATAAAACTTTTTATATAAACAATAAGTCTGAAGGAATGAGATTCCAAGCTTGTGACAGCCAATTTTCAATGCCAGGAAGATTACTTGGCAGCAATGGCACACCATTAAAAACCCTCTTGTGTGTGAAAGGATGTGCCCTAATTTACTTGTTGTGTTTAGTGGTGTCCCGTGGTTACGTATTGGGAGTATTGGTTCCTGCTGTGTTGAGTCTACTGACGAAGTGCTGATAGTTTACAGCTGAGAGAGGTGCGAAGTACATTGGACACCATCCGCCTGATTTCCACTATTATTTGTGACTGTGCAGACAGCAGATGTTGCTGCTCAATTTACTCCATAATAATGGCAAGTGCTGACAGCCAAATGGGAATAGATGATAATGAGTGAACCATCAGGGAATTTATCTGTCTCACTGTTCAATGCAGCTCTCAGCAAAGGCTGCATTGTTGAAGGTGCTGTCTTTCAACTGAGGCATCTCACGGGAATATTTCATGGGGCGCCCTTCCTTCATCCTCAGAAGCTTTCGCCTAACCCATCTCAAACACAATACACACCGATATGTGAGCACAAAGCAGCTGTACATTTCAAAGCATTTACATGTTCCCTTGTTTTCTCTCTCTCACTGTCTCTCACCCTCCCTCACTCTATCTCTCTCCCTAGCAATCGTCTTTAACCTTCCTCTTCCTGCTTTCCTAACTTTCCTTCTTCCTCAGGAGGCTAAAGAAATTCAGCATGTCCTCGTTGACACTCACCAACTTTTATCGATGCACCATAGAAACTATCCTATCCAGATGCATCACGGCTTGGTATGGCAACTGCTCTGGTCAAGGCCACAAGAAACTGCAGAGAGCTGTGGGCACAGCTCAGCGCATCACGGAAACCAGCCTCCCCTCTGTGGTAGGGCACTGAGGTGTGCGGTAGAACAAAGGGACCTGGGAATACAGGTCCATAATTCCTTGAAAGTGGCATCGCAGGTAGATAGGGTCATAAAGAGAGCTTTTGGCACATCGGCCTTCATAAATCAAGGCATTGAGTACGGGAGTTGGGATGTTATGTTGAAGTTGTACAAGACATTGGTGAGGACAAATTTAGAGTGTTGTGTGTGGTTCTGGTCACCTACCGACAGGAAGGATATCAATAAGCTTGAAAGACTGCAGAGAAAATTTACACAGATGTAACCGGGAGTTGAGGACTTGAGTTACAGGGATAGGTTGAATAGTTTGGGACTTTATTCCCTGGAGTGCAGGAGAATGAGGGGAGATCTTATGGAGCTTTACAAAATTAAGAGGGGTACGGATAGGGTGAATGCATGCTGGCTTTTTCCCCTCAGGTTGGGTGAGACTAGAACTAGGGGACATAGGTTGAGGGTGAAAGGTGAAATATTTAAGGGGAATCTGAGGGGGAACTACTTCACTCAGAGGGTGGTGCGAGTGTGGAACGAGCTGCCAGCGGAAGTAGTGGATTGGGGTTCAACTGTAACATTTAAGAGAAGTTTGGATTGGTACATGGATGAGAGAGGTATGAAAGGATATGGTCCAGGTGCAGGTAGATGGGACAAGGCAGAAAACCAGGCCGGCATGGTCTAGGTGGTCTGAAGGGCCTGTTTCTGTGCTGTAGTGCTCTACAACTCTATGACTCTGTCTACACTTCTTGCCGTCTTGGGTAAAGCAGCCAGCGTAATCAAAGGCCCCACCCACCCCGGACATTCTCTCTTCTCCCCCCTCCCATCAAGCAGAAGATACAAAAGCCTGAAAGCACGTACCACCAGGCTCAAGGACAGCTTCTACCCCGCTGTTATAAGACTATTGAATGGTCCCCAAGTACAATAAGATGGACTCTTGACCTCACAATTTACCTTGTTATGACCTTGCACCTTACTGTCTGCCTGCACTGCACTTTCTCTGTAACTGTAACACTTTATTCTGCATTCTGTTGTTGTTTTCCCTTGTACTACCTCAATGCACTGTGTAATGAATTGATCTGTACGATCGGTATGCAGGACAAGTTTTTCACTGTACCTCGGTACAAGTGACAATAATAAACCAATTTACCTTTCAACCAGGTTTGAGTTTTCAACAGTTTTGCATTTCACAGCCTTTACATTCCTTTATTTGTGCATTCTATCTCTCAAACAGGCTTCATTATCGTTTGAACGGAATGTCTTCATCAGAAGCTTATCACCATGGCAATCCTGCCCTTATTCTGTCAGAGACATTCCCAAAGTTCTCTCCTCTCTGCAACTTGAAATTAACTTAGTAACATGGGAAATAGGAGCAGGAGTAGGCCATTCAGCCCTGCTGGTCTGCTCTATCATTCAATGCAGTCACGTCTGAGTATCTAGTTCACACAAGAACACAAGTAAAGAGGAGCAGGAATAGGCGACTATGCCCCTCAAGCCTGCCCCGCCACTCAATATGACATTCACAAGATCACAAGATCACAAGGAGCAGAAGTAGTCCATTTGGCCAATCGGGTCTTCTCCGCCATTTCACCATGAGCTAAGCTATTCTCCCATCCAGCCCCAATTCCCGGCCTTTTCCCCATATCCCTTGACACCCTGACTAATTAGATACCTATCAATCTCGGCCTTAAACACCCCCAGTGATCGGGCCACCACAGCTGTACGTGGTACCAAATTCCATAAATCCACGACCCTCTGGCTAAAGAAATTTCTCTGCATCTCTGTTTCTAAATGGGTACCCTCTAATTCTAAGACTGTGTCCTCTTGTCCTGGATTCACCCACTGTGGGAAACAACTTAGCCACATCTACTCTGTCCAGTCCTTTCAACATTCAACATGTTTCTATGAGGTCCCCTCTTATTCTTCTGTACTCCAATGAATACAGTCCAAGATCTGATGAACGCTCCTCGTATGTCAGCCCTTAGCTGATCTCCCCAAGGCTCCATATCCTACCTTCTGTCAGATTGGAAAATAAATTGGTAAATTGGCTTCTTATTGTCACATGTACTGAGGTACAGTGAAAAACTATGTTTTGCATGCCATCCATGCAGGTCATTTCATCACATCAGTGCATCGAGGTAGTACAAGGGAAAAGCAATAACAGAATGCAGATCCTTAATCCTTTGAGCTTTCAAAAGTTTATCTACCTCCACTTTAAATACTTCTAATGATCCAAGCTCCAAAACCCTCTGGGTCAGAGAATTCCAGGGGTTCACCAGCCTGTGCGAGAAACAATTTCAGAATCAGAGTCAGAATCAGGTTTATTATCACTGTCTTCTATGACGTGAAATTTGCGGCAGCAGTGCAGTGCAAAGTCATAAGAAACTATAAAGGAAATTACAAAATAAATAAATAAATAAATAGTGCACAAAAAAGGAACAATGAGGGAGTGTTCATGGACCGCTCAGAAATCCGATGATGGAGGTCATCAATTTCAATTCATCTCGGTTTTAAATGACCAGCTCCTCATCTTGCAGCGACGTCCCCTGGTTTGAGACTCACCCGCTTGTGAAATCATCTCAACGTCTGCCTTATCAAGCCCCCTTAGGATCTTGAATGTTTGCAGAAGGTCACCCCTCACAACCTGTTCAGCCTCTCTTGATTGGACAACACTTTCATTCCAGAAATTACCCCAGTGAATCTCCTTTGGACTGTTTCCACTGCCATTATATCCTTTTTTTGAGTAAGGGGACCAAACCTGTGAGCGATACTCCAGGTGTGGTCTCACCAACACTATGCACCCTGCACATCTGTGACAATTCAATACTATAATCATTCTATAATCCATTAATTCACCTCCTACTGCTGACGATCAGTTAAGCAGCAACTTCAGCTCAGGAAAATCCACTTAAAAGTCAAGATTCCCAACCTGAATTTTCTGGGATCCACTATTCACTTGGGAATCACACATTCTGAGCACATTAGTTATCAAAGAACTCATTGCAGACACAACCCCTGGGTGCTTTGTCCAATGTTGACTGCCTGACACACACCTAAATCTTACCAATAAATCAAACTGTGGTGGTTTTTCAGAAAATAATAGTTTTCATATGACATCAATAGAACTTTGAATCTTTGTCTGTAAACGTCCCCAGCTGTACTTTCAAAAAATGATAGAGAAATACTTTCATTTATATATATACAGGCATATCCTGTATTGCTTTACCACTTATTAAACACTCGGGAAAGTGTAGGGACTATATAGTCAGCACGGTAGTGTAGTGGTTAGCATAACGCTATTACAGCGCCAGTGACCCGGGTTCAATTCCATCGCTGTCTGGAAGGAGTTTGTACGTTCTCCCTGTGACTGCATGTGTCTCCTCCGGGTGGTCTGGTTTCCTCCCATATTCCAAAGACGTACAGGTTAGAAAGTTACGGGCATGCTATGTTGGCGCCAGAAGTGTGGCAACACTTGCGGGCTGCCCCCAGAACACTCTATGCAAAAGATACATTTCACTGTGTGTTTTGATGTACATGTGGCTGATAAATAAATATCTTATTTTATCTTATATCTTATTTTAATATAAGAAACAAAACAGTTTGTGCACAGCAAGTGCAAAAATCAGCAGTGAGATAATGACTGCTCGTTGTCACCACTGATGTTGGTTGAAGGATAAACGGTAGAGAGCAGTTGGAATTGTTGAGACTCAGTCCCTGTGAATTTGAAGATTGTGAGTTCAAGTCCTTCTCCAGGTTGCTGCCCGAGAAACTCCAGGCTGGGAAATTCTGACTGAGGTACGATGTTAAATTGAGGCCCAGGTGCCCCTTCTGAGGATGTGAGAGAGCTGATAAAATAGGATGTCCTGGACAATATTATTCCATCAACTTGGTGCAGGAGAGCAGCACTAAATAGATCATTGTGACACTGCCCATGACCTCTTTGGTCATAGGCTATCAGATGCTCCTGAAAGACCCTTACTCACGTTCCTGTGCAGAAGGATCAGGTAAGATCTGGGGTTGATATTCAGAGGTGGGATTGGGGGTTGATATCAGTCTATCTAAGATCTATCTAACCCTTCCTTTCCAAATGTTAACCCTTCTCTCCCATTTCTCTACCATTCATGTGATAAGAGTCTCTTAAATGTTAAACTCACCATAGCTCCATTCCCAGGGTCCCTATAAGCTGACCAGTGTCCCATATCCCACTTCTCTTTAAACTTACTGGGTTCACTGGAAAAATTTCTATAATACTGTGTAACATCTAAAAAAGTGAATTAAAAGTGTATCGGAAAGTCTGCCAGTGCATCACCACCAAAGCCAGAGTGTGCTGGATCAACAGCATGTTACTGTATTGTCGCAATTGGTCTCTTTTTTCTTCAGATTACATCCAACTAGCTTTTGATCATGTTTTTAATTTTGTGCTTTGAAGGCTTCCCAGGTAACTTTGTTTCAATGAGCAATTTGTTGATGATGTTGTCAAGCTGCTTTGTAAACCCCTTGTCCAGAGTGAAGTGCATCACCTTTAGTGTTACATGATGATGGGAGAAGCAGCCTCACCCTGCACCTCATCTTGATCCAGTGGAGACACAATGAGACCGCAGATGCTGGAATCTGGAGTGACACCCAAAACGCTGGAGAATTTGTTTCTGTTTGTTCTAATTCTGTACTTTCTTTTAAAAATTGTGTATAATTTATGTTTAATTTATATGTTTCTTGTGAATGCTGCTTATCTGATGCTGTGTGCCTGTGATGCTGCTGCAAGTAAGTTTTTCATTGTACCTGTGCACACATGGACTTGTGCAGATGACAATAAGCTCGACTTTGAACTCAGCGGGACAGTTAACGTTAATGGACAGTTGAAGTTTTGGACCAAGTGTGAGTTCGGATGAAGAGTCTCGACCTGAAACGTTGACTGACATTTCCCTCTGTAGATGCTGCCTGACCTGCTGAGTTCTTCCAACATTTTGTGTGTTGCTGCAGTTATTTACTGTGCTAGACACATATGAACACACTGTCAGAATGGGAATGAATTTACCTGCAACACCTTCGTTCTTCCCACCTGTAAAACATCAGGAAGTACACATTCTGAAGGCATGTATATATTTAAAGAGATATTTTGGCAAGAGATTAGACATCAACAGGCTCCAATGATGGTTAGCACAAACTCAGTGGGCCGACAGACCTGTTTCCATGTTGTATGACTCTATAGCTGTAAGAAAATCCTGATGGTTTGGGAATGATCTGTCACACCAGTCTTCATTGAGGGGTCAGCGGTGGAAAGGGTGAGCAGTTTCAAGTTCTTGGACGTCAACATCTCAGAGGATCTATCTTGGGCTCAACACATTGATGCAATCATGAAGAAGGCACGCCAGAACTCTAGTTCATTAGAAGTTTGAGGAGATTCGGTATGTCATCAAAGATTCTCACAAATTTCTATAGCTATACGGTGGAGAGCATTCTGACTGGTTGCATCACCACCTGGGATGGAGGCTCCAATGTGCAGGATCGAAAGAGGCTGCAGAGGGCTGTCGACTCAGCCAGCTCCATCACGGGCACAACCCTCCCCGCCATCGAGGACATCTTGTGGCTCAAGAAGGTGGCATCCATCACTAAGGACCTTCACCACCCGGGACATGCCCTCTTCTCATTACTACCATCGGGGAGGAAGTACAGGAGCCTGAAGACCCACACTCAACGTTTCAGAAACAGCTTCTTCCCCTCCACCATCAGATTTCTGAATGGTCCATGACCCCACGAACACTGCCTCATTATTCCTCTTTTGCACTATTTATTTACTTTTGTAACTTATGGTAATTTTTATGTCTTTATGTCTTGCACTGTACTGCTGCTGCAAAACAACACATTTCACGACATGTGTCAGTGATAATAAACCTGATTCTGATTCTGATTGATTCAATCTTCTATGATTCAGCTGCAATAAACTCCTCAAGATAAGAATGATTAACAAGAAAAAGAAATTGCTTCTGGTTTATATTTCTGCCACCTGCAGTTTGTCTCGACTGCTGCTTCCATTCTTTCAAGGTAACGTCAATCCTTATTTCTTAACTGTTATAGTAAACCTCCATAAAAATATATGGTTCATCTCTGAGGATTGGATGGTGGCACAGTTGTGTCTCGTTTCGTTTTCTGTCATTACAACTGATGATACTGTTCTACTGTTTTTCTGTATAAAGTTATCAATTCTGTATATTCAATTCTTTCTGCAATTCTTGTTTTTTTCCCTTCCATTTGTCAATCAAGTAAATTCAGTACCAATTTGTCTCTGCACTAAGTATTTTCTCTTTTCCGAGTCAGATTCTGGTTTGGTATTGGTTGGTATTGATTTATTATTGGTATTGCTGAGATACAGTGAAAAGCTTTTGTTTTGCGTACTATCCAGAGAGATCATGCCATGCATAATTATATCGAGGGAGTAAAAAAGAAATCAGAATGCCGAAAATAGTGTTGCAGTTACAGAGAAAGTGCAGCACAGGTAGACAACTAAAGTGCAAGGGCCAGGCAAGGTAGATAGGGAGATCAGAAGTTCATCTTTAGCGTATGAGAGGTCTGTTCAAGAGTCTGATAACAGTGGGATAGAAACTCCCCTTGAGTCTGGTGGTTCGATTTCTCAGGCTTTTGTACCTTCTGCCCACCTGGAGGGGGGAGGAGAAAGAATGTCCGGGGTGGGAGGGGTCCTTGATTACTTTGGTTGCTCTTCCGAGACAGTGGAAAGTGGAGACAGAGTCAATGGAGGGGAGGCTGGTTTATGTGATGGACTGCGCTGCATCCACAACTCTCTGCAGTTTCTTGTGGTCTTGGGTAGAGCAGTTGCCTGTGAATCATCTGGATAGACTGCTTTCTGTGTTGCGTCTATAAAAATTGATGAGAGTTATCGGGGACATGCCAAATATCCTTAGCCTTTTGAGGAAGTAAAGGCTCTGGTGCATATTTTTGGCCATGTGGCTGGACCGTGTGATATTTAAACTTAGGAACTTGAATTCATATAGATCATTTCTTAGAGCACTTCCAAAGATAGAGCAAGTAGAATGAAGTGCCTAAAAGCATCTGGTGAAGTGTGAGTCTGCCTTCATTCACTGAAGTCGCAATGCTAAGACTCTCTCAAGCACTGAAGGTGGCTCTCAACAAATTTCTATCTAACATTCGGAAATTTTGGAACTGATTTTCTGCACTACCCATGACCATAGACCCCTCAAGGTTGCTCAATGGGTTGATAGGGTTGTTAAGAAGGCGTACAGTGTGTTGGCCTTCATTAGTTGGGGCATTGAATTCAAGAGTCACGAGGTAATGTTGCAGCTCTATAAAACTCTGGTTAGACCACATTTGGAATATTGTGTTCAGTTTGGTCGCCTCATTACAGGAAGGATGTGGAAGCTTTAGAGAGGGTGCAGAGGAGATTTACCTGGATGCTGCCTGGATTGGAGAGCATGTCTTATGAGGAGAGGTTGAGTGAGCTCGGGCTTTTCTCTTTGGAGAGAAGGAGGACTTGATAGAGGTGTACAAGATGATAAGAGGCACAGATCGAGTGGACAGTCAGAGACTTTTTCCCAGGGTGAAAATGGCTAACATGAGGGGGCATAATTTTAAGGTGATTGGGGGAAGGTATAAAGGGGATGTCAGAGGTAAGTTTTTTACACAGATAGTGCTGGGTATGTGGAATGCACTGCCAGCAGAGGTTGTGGGGGCAGATACATTCGGGATATTTAAGAGACTGTTATATAGCCAAATGAACGATAGAGAAATGGAGGGCTATGTGGGAGGGAAGGGTGAGATGGATCTTAGAGCAGGATGAAATGTCGGTACAACATTGTGGGCCAAAGGGCCTGTACTGTGCTGCAGTGTTCTATGTTCTTTGTTCTAGAACAGAAAAGCATATAGGAACACACAAAGACATTGATGTTTTCTGTATCTTAATACATCATTCACAATATGAAGATTTCAAAGCTGGAAATATTGGTGTATAATTCTTGAACATTTCTTGGCAACATCGATACATAGTGGTTATCATTAAAGGAATCCAAGAGTTCCTGAGTTCCTTATTTACTGGCATTGAGATGTGATGTTTAACTTCTAATCTGCCCTCTGCTTTTGTGGTCATGTTTCTAAGTAGGGCAGGCACAGTAGTGTTGTGGTGAGCGTAACGCTATTACAGCGCCAGTAACCTGGGTTCAATTCCGGCCGCTGTCTGAAAGGAGTTTGTACGTTCTCCCCGTGTGTCTGCGTGGGTTTCCTCCGGGTGCTCCGGTTTCCTCCCACGTTCCAAAGACATATGGGTTACGAAGTTGTGGGCATGCTATGTTGGTGCCGGAAGCGTGGTGACACTTGCCCAGAACACTCTACGCAGAAGATGTATTTCACTGTGCCATTCAATGTACGTGTGACTAATAAAGAAATCTTAATCTTATCTTAAGTAGACCACTTCAGAGCATTGTATTGGACCATGTACTTTGGAACAAACTCAGAGACTATCAGAGCACCATTGACAATTTTCAGTCTGTTCACTTTAATCCATTTTCTGCCATCAGAAGACAAGAAAACAGGAGCAGGAGTAGGCCACTCGGCCCCTTAAACCTGTCCCGCCATTCAGAATGGCTGATATAACCCAGGTACTCAGAAAATTAACCCCAACAAATCTGCCACAGAGCAGAGAGAATAAAAAATGGAGAGGAAATACAGAATTCCTAAACAAATTGCAAGTCCAGGATAGAAGGCAGGGCAGTTACTTACATACTAAGTAATGTCAAATAACAGGATGGAAGGGAAAAGATTGCTAATTGGTTTCTTATTGCCACATGTACCGAGATACAATGAAAAATTTGGTTTTGCATGAATCTCAAATAACGATGAGTCGGAGTACAGGAAGGAGGTAGAGAGCTTAGTGACATGGTGTCATGACAACAACCTTCCCTCAATGTCAGCAAAACAAAAGAGCTGGTCATTGACTTCAGGAAAGGGAGCGGTGTACATGCACCTGTCTACATCAATGGTGCTGAGGTCAAGAGGGTTGGGAGCTTCAAGTTCCTAGGAGTGAACATCACCAATAGCCTGTCCTGGTCCAACCACCCAGGTGCCACAGCCAAGAAAGCTCACCAGCGCCTCTACTTCCTCAGGATGCTAAAGAAATTTGGCATGTCCCCTTTGACACTCGCCAGCTTTTATCAATGCACCATAGAAAGCATCCTATCTGAATGCATCACATCTTGGTATGGCAACTGCTCTGCCCAGGACCGCAAGAAACTGCAGAGAGTTGTGGACACAGCCCAGTGCATCATGGAAACCAGCCTCCCCTCCATGGACTCTATCTATAACTCTCGCTGCCTTGGTAAAGCAGCCGGCATAATCAAAGACCCCACCCACCCGGGTCATTCTCTCTTCTCTCCTCTCCCATCAGGCAGAAGATACAGGAGCCTGAGGGCACATACCATCAGGCTCAAGGACAGCTTCCATCCCATGGTGAATGGTTTCCTTATACGATGAGATGGACTCTTGACCTCACAATCTACCTTGGTGTGACCTTGCACCTTATTGTCTACCTGCACTGCACTTCCCTGTAGCTGTGACACTTTACTCTGTATTCCGTTATTGTTTTACCCTGTACTTCCTCAATGCACTCTGTACTATCTCAATACACTGTGTAATGAATTGATCTGTACGAACGATATGCAAGACAAGTTTTTCACTGTACCTCGGTACAAGTGACAATAATAAACCAATACCAATACGATCCATACAGATCATTTCACCACATCAGTACATGGAGGTCGTGCTCTGTATCTGATATCTGTATCTTTAGCAAGATATATATGGACTGCTACAAATATGAAATTGAATATAATTAATTGTACTGGCCTAACTGCATCACTTCTCTTCAAAAGTATAACTTGCTGACAAGCTAACTTGTAATTTTTTTGAATTTCACAATTTGAGTTTGTTACAGCTCCTTGCTAATTGCCCATTAGTAATATTGTTTGTATCTGTTTCATGAATATTAACATTTTGCTCCAATTAAGTGCAAATGTGACAAATTTACATATAAATATTATGATAGCTGAGGGGACAGACGAAATGCCCAGTGGATCTTTCATTTTGATCACTTCTGTTGTTGTTTACAGTGTGCCAGGAAATAAGCTGCATTATGGAGCTCGAGTTTATCTTTGTCCTAGCATACGTACACAGGATATACATGGCATGAAAGTTAGCCTTTTTGCAGCAGCAGCACAGTACATTACAAGATGAGGACAAACATAAGTTAACATGAACTTATATCAACGTAAGTAACTAAAATAACCATTCTGTGTGATGTGTAACATATGAATCACGTGTAATATTAGCCCATGGATGGTAATTATTCACTCAATGCCAACACCTCTTTCAGGGTTATGACTCAGATTGTCGACAATTCGTCTCCTCCCACAGATGCTGCTCAGCTCGCTGAGTTCCTCCAGCAGATTGTTTGTTGCTCCTTTCAGGATATTTTTTACATGCTTACAAACACTGGCATTTGTCGCGTGAGGATCTTTCAGAAGATCAAATTCGAAGGCAGAATACAAGGTTAAGGGCAGGACTTTTAGCAGTATGGAGGAACAGAGGGATCTTGGGGTCCACGTCCATAGATCCCTCAAGGTTGCCGCGCAGGTCGATAGGGTTGTTAAGAAGGCGTATGGTCTGTTGGCCTTCATTAGTCGGGGTAGTGAGTTCAAGAGCCGTGAGGTGATGTTGCAGCTCTATAAAACTCTGGTTAGACCATACTTGGAGTATTGTGTTCCGTCTGGTCGCCTCATTATAGGAAGGATGTGGAAGCTTTAGAGAGGGTGCAGAGGAGATTTACCTGGATGCTGCCTGATTGGAGAGCATGTCTTATGAGGATAGGTTGAGTGAGCTGGGGCTTTTCTCTTTGGAGAGAAGGAAGATGAGAGGTGACTTGATAGAGGTGTACAAGATGATAAGAGGCATAGATCGAGTGGACAGTCAGAGACTTTTTCCTAGGGTGACAACGGCTAACACGAGGGAACATAATTTTAAGGTGATTGGATGAAGGTATAAGGGGGATGTCAGGGGTAAGTTGTTTACACAGAGAGTGGTGGGTGCATGGAACTCACTGCTGGCAGAGGTTGTGGGGTCAGGTTCATTAGAGACATTTAAAAGACTCTTAGATAGACACATGAATGATAGAGAAATGGGGGGCTATGTGTGAGGGAAGGGTGAGATAGATCTTAGAGCAGGATAAAATGTCAGCACAACATCGTGGGCCGAAGGGCCTGCACTGTGCTGTAGTGTTCTATGTTCTATGTTCTAAAGTTCCAGAATGAGGCTTTTTGAAATAAAGCAACTATACCCCATACATTGTTTCATAAATTATGTACCTTATAGTCGCACCTCAACTGATAGTTTAAATTACTATTTCCAGTCTTCAAGAAAGCAATCAAGGCAAATACTGACACAACATGATCTTAGTTTTAGAAACATAGAAACATAGAAAAACTACAGCACAATTCAGGCCCTTCGGCCCACAAAGCTGTGCCGAACATGTCCCTACCTTAGAAATTTCTAGGCTTACCCAGAGCCCTCTATTTTTCTCTGCTCCATGTACCTATCCAACAGTTTCTTAAAAGACCCTATCGTATCCGCCTCCACCACCGTTGCCGGCAGCACATTTCATGCACTAACGACTCTCTGAGTAAACACCTATCCCTGACATCTCCTCTATACCTACTCCCCAGCACCTTAAACCTGTGTTCTCTTGTGGCAACCATTTCAGCCCTGGGAAAAAGCCTCTGACTATCCACAAGATCAATACCTCTCATCATCTTATATACCTCTATCAGGTCCCCCCTTATCCACCGTCACTCCAAGGAGAATAGGCCAGAGTTCCCTCAACCTGCTTTCATAAGGCATGCTCCGCATTCTAGGCAGCATCCTTGTAAATCCCCTCTGCACCCTTTCTGTGGCTTCCACATCCTTCTTGTAGTGAGGTGACCAGAACTGAGCACAGTACTCCAAGTGGGGTCTGACCAGGGTCCTATTTAGCTGCAACAATACCTCACGGCTCCTAAATTCAATTCCCCGATTGATGAAGGACAATACACCATATGCCTTCTTAACCACAGAGTCAACCTGCACAGCCACTTTGAGCATCCTATGGACCCAGACCCCAAGATCCCTCTGATCCTCCACACTGCCAAGAGTCCTACCATTAATACTATATTCTGCCATCATAGTTGACCTAACAAAATGAACCACTTCACACTTATCTGGTTTGAACTGTATCTGCCACTTCTCAGCCCAACTTTGCATCCTATCTATGTCCCTCTGTAACCTCTGACAGCCCTCTATACTATCCACAACACATCCAACCTTTGTGTCATCTGCAAACTTACTAACCCATCCCTCCACTTCCAACTTGATGCTTTCCAAAAGTTCCAGCACCTCGTCTTTCCTAATATCTACATGCTCAAGCTTTTCAGCCCGCTGCAAGTCCCCACTACAATCCCCCAGAGCTTTTACCGTAGTGAATACTGACATAAAGTTTTCATTAAGTACCTCCACTATTTCTTCCGGATCCATACACTCCTTCCCACTGCTGCACTTGATAAGCCCTATTCTTTCACATCTTATCCTCTTGCTCTTCACATACTTGTAGAACACCTTGGGGTTTTCCTTAATCCTGCCCGCCAAGCCCTTCTCATGTCCACTTCTGGCTCTCCTAATCTCCTTCTTAAGCTCCTCCCTATGAGCCTTATACTCTTCCAGATCTCTAACATTACCTAGCTCTCTGTACCTTTTATAAGCTTTTCTTTTCCTTTTGACTAGATTTATTATAGCCTTTGTACACCACGATTCCTGTGTCCTCTCGTGACTCCCCTGTCTCATTGGAACATGCCTATGCAGAATTCGACACAAATATCCCCTGAATATTTGCCACATTTCTTCCATACTTTTCCCTGAGAACATCTGTTCCCAATTTAATCTTCCAATTTCCTGCCTGAGAGCCTCATAATTCCCTTTACTCCAAGTAAACTCCTTTCTAGTCTGTCTGTTCCTATCCCTCTCCAATGCTATTGTAAAGGAGATAGAATTATGATCACTATCTCCAAAATGCTCACCCACTGAGAGATCTGACACCTGACCAGGTTCATTTCCCAATACCAAACCAAGCACAGCCTCTCCTCTTGTGGGCCTATCTACATACTGTGTCAAGAATCCTTCCTGAAAAAACTTAACAAACTCCACCTCATTCAAACCCCTCACTGTCCGGAGATGCCAATAGATGCCAATTAAAATCCCCCATCACAACAACTGTTATTCTCACACCTTTCTAGGATCTACTTCCCTATCTGCTCCTCAATATCCCTGTTACTATTGGGTGGCCTATAAAAAACACCCAGTAAAGTTATTGACCCCTTCCTGTTCCTAACCTCCACCCACAGAGACTCCGTAGACAGTCCCTCCATAATGTCCAGCTTTTCCGCAGCCGTGACACTATCTCTGATCAACAGTGCCACTCCCCCACCTCTTTTGCCTCCCTCCCTGTCCTTTCTGAAACATCTAAAACCCCGCACTTGAAGCAACCATTCCAGCCCCTGAGCCATCCAAGTCTCTGTAATGGCCACCACATCATAGCTCCAAGTATTGATCCAAGCTCTAAGCTCATCCGCCTTGTTCACAATACTCCTTGCACTAAAATAGACACATCTCAAACCTGTCTGAGCACATCCCTTCTCTATCAACTGCCTATCCTCCCTCTCGTACCTACTATTAGCTTCCTCTATTTGAGAGCCAAACACCTCTTCCCCAGTCTCTCCAGTTCAGATCCCTCCTCCCAACAAATCTAGTTTAAACTCCCCCCAGTAGCCTTAGCAAACCTCCCCGCCAGGATATTGGTCCCCCTGGGATTCAAGTGCAACCCATCGTCTTTGTACAGGTCATACCTGCCCCAAAAGAGGCCCCAATGATCCAGAAATCTGAATCCTGCTCCTTACTCCAATCCCTCAACCACCCATTTAACCTCCTCTTCATTCTGTTCCTATATGCACTGTCACATGGCACAGGCAGTAATCCTGAAATTACTACCTTTGCGGTCCTGCTTCTCAACTTCCTTCCTAACTCCCTATAGTCTTTTTTCAGGATCTCATCCCTTTCCCTACCTATGTCGTTGGTGCCAATATGTACCACGACCTCTGGCTGTTCTCCTTCCCTCTGCAGGATATCTTGGACGCGATCCGAAACATCCCGGACCCTGGCACCTGGGAGGCAAACTACCTTCCGAGTTTCTTTCCTGTGTCCACAGAATCGCTTGTCTGCCCACCTAACTATAGAGTCCCCCATCACTAGTGCCCTCCTCACTCCTTCCCTACCCTTCTGAGCCACAGGGCCGGACTCTGTGCCAGAGACACTGTCACTGTTGCTTCCCCCAGGTAGGCTGTCTCCCCCAGCTGTACTCAAACAAGAGTACTTATTGTCAAATAAGTATTATTTTACCAAAGGTGTCTTTTTAAATACATGTGATTCGCTCCCTTTCAACGGATAAGATGGAAGGACACATCCAATGTCCCGGAAATGAATACAAATCCTAATTTTAATTCGTAAACTTGGTGTTCACCGCTCCTCACCAGCTCTTCCCAAAACAAGCAGGAAACAGGCTTCACTGTCGGGCAGCTTGTGAGCTGCAGAACAAAAGGATTAAATACAAGATAGTAATTAACACTGGGGCTGCCTCAAGCCCTGTATCTCTGTCCCTTAGTGTAATGTGAGAAAGTGCTCTCAGCATTACCAAAAGAGTCTCTTCAGTTTCTTCAGGCAGATAAGAAATAAGCGTTCAAAGTACTGAAGTCAAGTAAAACACCAAAGCCATAGGAGCAGGAATACTGTATATGCCGTCCTTTTTATTGTGTGCTGTTGATTCACCAACGTCCTTGCAGTTCTCCGCCCACTTTTCTGAAGCATTCCCACTGTAATAGAACACAGAACACAGAACACTACAACACAGAACAGGCCCTTCGGCCCATAATGTTGTGCCGACATAGCTAATCCCTCCTACCTGCAGAATGTCCATAACCCTCTCATTCATGTGCCCATCCAAGCCCCTCTTAAAAACCCCCAATGAATTTGCCTCCACCACCCTATCAGGCAACGCATTCCAGGCATCCACCACACTCTCAGTAAAAAACGTACCCCTCACGTCTGTTCTGAACCTACTCCCTCTGACCTTAAATGCATGCCCTCTGGTATTGGATTGCTCAATAATGGGAAAAAGATATTGCTTGTCCACCCTATCTATGCCCCTCATCATTTTATACACTTCCAACAGATCACCCCTCAGCCTCTGCCGCTCCAGAGAAAAAAGCCCAAGTTAGTCCAGCCTCTCCTGATAGCACGTGCCCTCTAATCCAGGCAGCATCCTAGTAAACCTCCTCTGCACCCTCTCTAAAGCCTCGGCATCCTTCCATGTCAGGGCTAAGAAGCAATTTCCCCTAACAATGACAATTTCCTCACCTGTTTATTCAGGGAACCTTTACTGTGCCCTCATTATTGGGTCCACTGGGCAGCATGGTGGTGCAGTCAGCAGAGCTACTGCCTCACAGCTCCAGCGATCCAGATTCAGTCATGTTCTCGCTGTGACCACTGGCGTTTTCTCCCACCCACCCTCCAAAGACGTGCAGGTGAATTGGCCACCGTATGTTGCCCCTGGTGTGCAGGTGAGGGGTAGTTGATGGGAAAGTGGAGAGAATAAATTGAATTAGGTTAGTTTGAGTAAGTGAATGGAGGGTGGCTGGTGTGGACTCAGTTAGTCGAAGTGCCTGTGTCTCTCTACATCTCTCTATCACTCCAATGACAAGTTAAAGTGTGGATCTGTATTTCACACAGCGCAGACTGATGAAGATTTTAGCAAGGATTTCTACAATTAATTCTGTCTTCAAACCCTGACCAGGGGATGGTAACTCCAAAATCTTCGAGCCAATTAGTGGTTGAGTCTCAATCAATTTCCTCTGTTAGATATATTTTGCTTTCAGACCTTGTCTAAGCCAGGAAGTTTACACAAGTGATTCAAATTCCACTAAAATTGGTCTCAATCCCATCCCTCCTGTGTGAATAATTAACACCAAGAGCAGACTGCAACATGATTTTTTTTAACCATCTATAAAATCCTTTCAACAACAAGTTTTTTTATTCATTTAGAACATAGAACACTACAGCAATGTTGTGCCGACATTTTATCCTGCTCTAAGATCTATCTAACCCTTCCCTCCCACATAGCCCTCTATTTTTCTATCATTCATGTGTCTGTCATTTCTCGGACCTGGTTGTCATTGGCAAACCCAGCACTTATTGCCAACAAAGTTGGGGGTGAGCCATCATCTTGACCTGCTGCAGCCCCTTCTGGTGTGAGTGCTCCCACTGTGTCGGGCAGGGAGCTCGTGGATTTAGACCCAAAACATTTAAGGGGTGACGTCAATTGTTGGAACTCAACAACAATAGCAGCAGCAAAGTCAGTTTGTACAACATCCTCGAGGCAGCGTAAGAGTGTCCAGATGCTTTGTCAAGTGAAAAAATGTTATGAAGCCACACAGGGAGGTTATAAGGCAGATGATCAAAAGTTTGGTCAACTGGCTACATTTAAGGGACATCCGAAAGGTGCAATGAGAGGCAGGGACTTGGAGTAGTTCAGGGAAGGAGTTGCAGAACCTGTGGTCCTAACAACTGAAAACATTGCTGTTGATATTCTACATCACAAATCAATGAAACTATTACATTTCAAAAATTGAAAACAACTAGAAATAAATTATTGCAAACATTTAACTAAGTGCAACTAATATAAAAACTGTAAGTAAATAAAATGAACAACATTGCCAAAATGACATCCACATGCACCCGTCTACATTGGGGGATCGGCGGTGGAGAGAGTCAGTGGGTTTAAATTCCTGGGCGTTAACATATCAGATGACCTGTCCTGGGCCCAGCACATAGATGCAATCACAAGGAAGGCACGCCAGTGTCCTTACTTTCTGAGAAAGTTGAGGATGTTCGGCTTATCACCGAACACGCTAACAAATTTCTACAGATGTACTGTTGAAAGTGTCCTCACTGGATGCATCATGGTCTGGTACAGCAATTTGAATGCGCAGGAACATAAGAAGCTGCAGAGATAGTGGACTCAGCGCAATACATCACGGGCACATCCCTCCCCACCATCAGGAGTATCTACAGGAGGCGCTGCCTCAAGAAGGCAACATCTATCATCAAAGATCCCCACCATCCGGGCCATGCCATCTTCTCACAGCTCCCATCGGGCAGGAGGTACAGAAGCCTGAAGTCCCACACCACCAGCTTGAGGAACAGCTACTTCCCTTCAACCATCCGGTTCTTGAACCAACCTGCACAACCCTAATCACTACCTTAGTATAGTAACACTATGACCACTTTGCACTACAATGGACTTCTGTTTTGTTCTAATTATGTCCTTTCTTGTAAAAACTGTGTATAATTTATAGTTAGTTTATGTTTTTCTTGTGAATGTTGTGTGTCTGATGCTATGTGTGATGCTACTACAAGTAAGTTTTTCATTGCATTAGTGCGCACAGGTACTTGTGCAATAAACTGAACTTTGATTTTGATCCTGTGAATCAATAACCAAAGAAAAGCTTACTTTGTGCCAGTTTAGACCTGTTAAAGGAACAGCAAAGCTGTTGAAATGAGTGAATTTGCTGTCGCTGTAGCTGTTCTTAACTGACTCAGGTTGAGTGGGCAGCATCCCCAGGGTGCAGTTAACAAAGAACCCCAGCGAAGAACAGGCAGTAAATTCAGGGCTTCTGCAGTTGCCAGAGAATCCCAAACTTGGTGATACATCCTCAGAAATTCAATCAGTACATTGAGAAACTGCCTGTAATTCTCAGTGAGTTCTGACTCGTTTTATTTCATGCTTGGGGCCAGAATAAAATAAATTAGTCCCAGGGCATAACTCACTTAGTGAATATCAAGTGCAGAATCAATGGAAAGCACATTTCCTCAATAGAAATAATAAATGACTGCTATCATTACTATATGCATTTCCCATGCTCTCTCGTGTATGCTTAGGTGATGAAATGTGCTATAATGTTTAATTAACTAAATTTAATTGAGATGTAAATGGTAAAATCTTATTAAGATCCTGTTCTTTTTTAGTACTCAATGTTATTCTCTTGGTATTTCTATATTCTGTTATTTATGAAGTAATCCAATTTAGAGTTACTTCACTTACCCACACTCCTGAACTCATAAACATTTAGAGTTACCATTTCATCCTCCCTTTTAGCTCTTTGCATTTAACAACTTACTTCTTCTCTGGCCTCTGCAGCAGCACCGCTGCCTCTTCAGTGCCCAATAACTAACATGTACCATACTCTGAGCAATGTTCTATCAGCTGGCCTGATGAGTACAATAATCCCAGTACCATTCACTTGTAATTCTTGCTTCATTAATTAGTGTGCAGATGATGTTAGCTATTTGTTATTCATCCACTGTCCGTCATAAGAAATGAAAGATTCCCACACCTAATTTGCTCAATGATAAATTCTTGTAACCAATTCCATCAGTAATTAATGGCTATCTTTAATTAATAGCCAACACACTAGGGGAAATGTGTAACTTTGTCAATTAGCTTCAGTTACTCACAAATGATGTGTAGCTCACTGAGCAATGGGGAATTTTCAACACTGCCTCATGGCTATTGGTTGTTGTTTGCAGGTGATTTGCAGTGAATGCCTTATTCAGTCACGGTGTGAGTTAGCACTGATAAACTGTTCATAATATTCCCCACTCTTAATATCAATAGCAAAAAAGATAATCTCAAATTTCTAAAGTGCAGTTTAAAAATTTTTTTTTAAATTTTATTTACAGCGTGGTAACAGGCCCTTCTGGCCCAACAAGTCCGCGCTGCCCATTTTAAACCCCCAAATTAACCTACCCTTACGTCTTCAGTTCTGGTCGCCACATTATAGGAAGGATGTGGAGGCATTGGAAAGGGTGCAGAGGAGATTTACCAGGATGCTGCCTGGATTAGAGTGTATGGAATATGAGGAGAGGCTTAAGGTGCTAGGGCTTTATTCACTGGAAAGGAGGAGTATGAGAAGAGCCATGACAGAGGTATATAAAATATTGAGAGGAATAGATAGAGTAGACAGTCAGCGCCTCCTTCCCAGGGCACCAATGCTCAAGACGAGAGGGCATGGCTTTAAGGTTATGGGTGGGAGGTTCAGGGGAGATGTCAGGGGGAGGTTTTTCACCCAGAGAGTGGTTGGTGCATGGAATGCACTGCCTGGGGTGGTGGTGGAGGCAGGTACATTGGACAGGTTCAAAAGTTTGTTGGATAGGCATATGGAGGAATGTGAGATAGAGGGATATGCGGGATGAAAGGGTTAGATAGTGTGAGGGTGGTTTGCTGGACGGCACAACATGGTGGGCTGAAGGGCCTGTTTTGTGCTGTATGGTTCTATGGTTCTATGTGGGAGGAAACCGGAGCACCCGGAGGAAACCCACGCAGACACGGGGAGAATGCACAAACTCCTTACAGACAGTGACGGGAATCATACCCCGATTGCTGGCGCTGTAATAGCATTGCGCTAACCGCTACGCTACCGTGCTCTACAATCGATGGACCAAAAGCTAGTTTGTCTGCAGGTGGAAAACTCTCCTAAACTGGTGGATCATTGTTCAGTCCTTGGTGAAGTATTGATCTATTGGGAACTTATTTGGCCAATTAAGACCAGACAACTTCAGTGAAGTTTTGACATTGGCTAAGTTTCTTCCATTTCTTACCTCTCACCCAGTGGAAAGTGGAGCAGATTTTATTTTTCTGAAATGGTTACATCTTCTGCCAACTTAGACAATAATTCATGATAAGACCCAGAGAAATGATGTATGTGAACGCCTAATGGTATGACTGGTACATGATTGACACGTGACTGATACGGCAAACACTTAAGAGTTGCTTTGGAAACCACTCACCAAAAATATGACAATATCAAATTTATTAAAATTACCTGTGAGTATATACTAGATGTACAAATGATGTACAAGCATTTGGAAGTTAATCTTTTTTGAATTAATTTTTAAATCTTTTCCCCTTATTCCTAATGCTATACAAAATCGCTTTTTGTTAATGAACACCTCAAACTCTTTTCCCAATTAATTTAATTTAAATTTTAATGTCAGATCTAATTCCTTTATTAACTTATAAGAAAAATTTCCACATTGTAAAATATTTCATGATAAATTATGGGTCACTCCATATTACTGCTCTACTGATTTGGAGCGTGTCTATGTGGGTGTGTGTGCCTGTGATGTAAGGTTGGTGAGTGTTATAGCATGAAGTGTGTGAGTGTCACACAGTTGTTGGTATATGGAATGTGTTACTCCTTCCACCAAGCTCAACCACAGCTGTGTGGTCAGTAAGCTCCTTGAGGCACTGGGGCCAGGTCCTTGGGGCTGATGATAGCCCTTCATCTCACAGACCACCTCTTCCCACTGGTACATCACAATCCACCCCCACCCACTAAAACGCACAGAGGGTATGCCAGAATTCTGATGTACAATCCCGTGGGCAAGGGGCCAAACTGTTGAAGTAATTTAGTAGTAATTTATGGAATATTATGAAGTTACTAAGCAAGTTCTGGGCATCAGATGAGTCTCAACTTTCCTCATGGAACCTGTACCACACACCACAATAACCATGATAATATTCACTCACGTTGCATGCACATGTGCACACTCACACACACACAGTCACACACAGTCACTCACACACATGCACACACACACAATCACACACACAATCACACACATAATCACACACTCACACTCACTCACATGCACACACACATGCTCACACAGTCACACACACACACACACACACACACACTCACACTCACGCACACACAATCACACATTCACACTCACACACAGACACAAACACACACACAGACAGATACACATGCACATATGCACACATACGCATGCTCACGTATGCACACACATGCACACACAAACACACACACATGTGTACATACAATACATATGCACATACAATTCCACCATGACAGACATGGTCTTTGCATGCATGACACCACTTTGTCATGTTTGACCCCGGGAGCAACTGACAACCTGAGTCAAAATGACTTAGCGTTTTTGGGCATCTCCTGATCCCACTAGGTTGCCCTGATCGGGAAGGTGAACCAACTTCTCTCTCAGCCCCACAGTCAAAGAATGGCTGGACACCTTTGGAACCCACCTCTATTTTTTTTACATAATAGACTCCTAGTGACGTTCAGTGAAGTTCTGCGCAGGGAGCATTGAGCCAAAGTAGGATAATTTTGTGAAGTATGCTCTTGTTTCCATAAGGGAAACAAAATGAAGGATAATTCATCTATTCTTTGAAGTGGACTACTTACAAAGCACTCAGTGTAATAACAGGGAACTGCAAAGGGAAATAGTGTCCTTCAAATCTGGTGATGTCTGAGCCTAACTACAATAGAACATAGAACACTGAACAGTACAGCATAGGAAAAGGCCCTTTGGCCCAAGATGTTGATTAAACTGGTGATTAAATGCCTAACCAAACTAATCCCTTTTTGCCTACACAATGTCCATACCCCTCCATTCCCTGCACATTCATGTACCTATCTAAAAGACCCTTCAATACCTCTATCATTTCTGCCTCCACCACCAGCCCCTGGCAGCGCATTCCAGGCACCCACCACTCTCTGTGTAAGAAAAAAACTCCTCCAGCACATCCCCTTTGAACTTACCCCTTCTCACCTTCAATGCACGCCCTCTCGTATTAGACATTTCAACCCTGGGAGAAAGATACCAGCTGTCTACTCCATCTATGCCTCTCATAATCTTGTAAATTTCTATCAGGTCTCCGCTCAGCCTCCACCGCTCCAGAGAAAACAACCCAAGTTTGTCCAACCTCTCCTTCTAGCACATGCCCTCTAATCCAGGCAGCATCCTGGTGAACCTCAGGTGAGAGGGCAGTTAGTGACGGGCAGAAATGCTGGCATTGTCACTGATGTCCCTTGGACTAAATGACAACAAAAACCTTCAGGAGGTAGACCTGAAATAGTTGTTGTGAAGCTTTGATCTCTCTCATTCAACAAGGAGACTAGGGGCCAAATGTATTGAAAGCCAGGAGGTGCAAGGTTTGGAAAAGTAAATATCCTGTTTAATAAGCCATATAAATTAAATAAAGGTTTGAAATCCATTTTAATTGGGTAGATGTTCTATGAAATAATTTGAAATTTTATTGTTGTAATATATCTGCTAATGGTTCTTGGTCCTCAATTGATCTCATGAAATTGAGTTGAAATTCAGTGGACAAGAAACCTTGAAGCCTCGAGTGAATTGTTAACTACGACATGACTACCTTTGATTAAACTTGACAAGAATTAATGCACTGCGTAATGTTTGGAAGTTGCAAAGCTTTGATCTGCATTTGCAATGTCTGGATTTTACAGCACAATATTGTGTTGAGTATAAGAGCAAGGAAGTCATGCTGCAGCTGTATAAAACGTCAGTCAGACTGCACTTGGAGTATTGTGTGCAGTTCTGGTCGCCCCGTTACAGGAAATGGTGGAAAAGGTGCAGAAGAGGTTCACCAGGATGATGTCTGGATTAGAGGGTATGAGCTATAAGAAGAGGTTGGACAAACTTGGTTTGTCCTCCTTCGAACGTCAGAGGCTGAGGAGAGACCTGATCGAAGTTTTTAAAATTATTGGAGACATAGATAGAGCAGACAGTTAAAATCTGTTCCCCAGGGTGGAGATGTCAAACACCAGAGGACAGGCTTTTAAGGTTAGAGGGGGGAAGTTTAAAGGTGACGTGAGGGGCAAGTTTTTCATGCAGAGGGTGGTAAGTGTCTGGAATGGGTTACCAGGGGTAGCAGTAGAAGCAGGCAGTTTGGTGGAGTTTAAGAGGCTTTTAGATAGACACATGAATATGAAGGGAATGGAGGGATGTGGATGATACACAGGAGGAGGACATTTAGTATAAATCGGCATCAGGAACAGCACAATGTGGGCCGAATGGCCTGTCCAATGCTGTACTGCTCTATGTTCTATATATTCAATGTGATGCTGACATAAGTGATAATAAACTTTCCGACACACAGCACCCTCCGGTAGCACATGGGAAACCTGGCAACATGCATGTCAGGGGCTTTTAAGGCAGTCAGAACATACTTTTGGATTTCCTGACCAATGAGGTCAGAAAGCTCCGATAACCTCCATTTCATAACCATTTTTTAAAGGGACATTACGCACAGGGGGAGCCCTGAGACATCATCTGGAATGTAGAAGGTGAAGCATAAAACAGCCAAGTCGAATCCTACATCAGGGCCACATAATTCTCTGTGTGGAGAAATAAATTGTCTATCCAAAAAAATCAAGCATCACAGTGCTGATAGAGATAGATGTGGAATAGATTTGGGTGGAAGTAATCAATAGCAGGGGAGAGACGACACTGGCGGCATATCGAAGGCATGCAAGAAGGGAACTGCAATTATTGTGGGTGATTTTAATCTGCATATTCATTGAACTGACTTGATAGAGGTGTACAAGATGATAAGAGGCATAGATCAAGTGGACGGTCAGAGACTTTTTCCCAGGGCGACAATGGCTAACACGAGGGGAGATAATTTTAAGGTGATTGGAGGAAGGTATAAGGGGGATGTCAGGGGTAAGTTTTTTACACAGAGAGTGGTGGGTGTGTGGAACGCACTGCCGGCAGAGGTTGTGGGGGCAGATACATTAGGGACATTTGAGAGACCCTGAGATAGACACATGAATGATAGAAAAATAGGGGGCTATGTGTGAGGGAAGGGTTAGATAGATCTTAGAGCAGGATAAAATGTTGGCACAACATTGTGGACCGAAGGGCCTGTACTGTGCTGTAATGTTCTATGTCCTATATGTTCTAATCAACCTGGTAAGGGTACCGTGATAGAGGAATCTGTGGGGATTGTTTCCTAGAGCAATGTGTTACCGAGCAGGAAACATCCATCCCACTTCCAGACTCTTGAACGGACCTCTTGTACGATAAAGATGAACCCTTCATCTCTCAATCTACCTCATTATGACCTTGCACCTTATTGTCTGCCTGCACTGCACTTTCTCTGTAACTGCAATATTTTATTCTGCATTATGTTATTGCTTTACCTTTTGTACGGCCTCAAAGTACTTATGTTTAAGATAAGATCTCTTTGTTAGTCACATGTACATCGAAACACACAGTGAAATACATCTTTTGCATTGAGTGTTCTGGGGGCAGCCCGCAAGTGTCGCCACGCCTCCGGCGCCAACATAGCATACCCACAACTTCCTAACCCGTACGTCTTTGGAATGTGGGAGGAAACCGGAGCACCTGGAGGAAACCCACACAGACACGGGGAGAACGTACAAACTCCTTACAGACAGTGGCCGGAATTAAAACCGGGTCGTTGGCTCTGTACAGCGTTATGCTAACCACTACACTACCATGGAATGATCTGTCTGAATGGCATACAAAATAAGGTTTTTCACTGTATCTCGGTACCTGTGACAATAATAAACCAATTTCCAATTATTCATTACCAACAGATTTGGTCATGTATGAGTGAGATGGGATAAGTAAAAGTTATTGTGGTTAAGGATTCCGTGGGGAATAGTAATCACAACATGATAGAATTTCAGATATAGATTGAGGACAAACCCTCGAGATCCAGAACCAATGTCCTCAGTTATTTAAGGGTGTGAATGTAAGGCTATCTGGAGTGGACTGGGTAAACAGTCTTAGGAATAGGTCAGTGGATGAACAGTTGCAGATATTTAAACAGCTAATTAGAGTATCCCGGTTAGAAAGCGGATCCCAGGAGAAAGATGAACCATCCATGGTTAACAAAGGGGGTTAACCAGAGAACCATAGAACAATACAGCACAATACAGGCCCTTCAGCCCACCGTGTTATGCCGACCTTTAAACCGCAGCTAATACGATCTAACCCCTTCCTCCCACATATCCCCCTATTTTAAATTCCTCCATATGTTTATCTAACAATCTCTTGAACTTGACCAACGTATCTGCCTCCACCACCACCCCAGGCAGCGCATTCCATGCCCCAACCACTATCTGGGTGAAAAACCTTCCTCTGATATCTCCCCTGAACCATTACTTTAAAGCCATGCCCTCTTGTATTGAGCATTGGTGCCCTGGGAAAGAGGTGTTGGCTGTCCACTCTGTCTATTCCTCTTAATATTTTGTACACCTCTATCATGCCTCCTCTCATCCTCCTTCTCTCCAATGAATAAAGCCCTAGCTCCCTTAGTCTCTCCTCATTATCCATACTCTCCAATCCAGGCAGCATCCTGGTAAATCTCCTCTGCACCCTTTCTAACTCTTCTACATCCTTCCTATAATGAGGCAACCAGAACTGGACACAGTACTCCAAGTGTGGTCTAACCAGAGTTTTATAGAGCTGCAACATTACCTCGCGGCTCTTAAACCCCATCCCTCGACTTATGAAAGTTTACACCCTATAAGCTTTATTAACTACCCTATCCACCTGTAAGGCAACTTCTTGGGCAGAGCAGTTGCCATTCCAAGTCGGGATGAATCCGGATAGGATGCTTTCTATGGTACATCTATAAATACTGGTGAGGGTCAATGAGGATACACCAAACTTTAACATAATCATCAACAAGGGATTACACCCCTGTTCATAATTTGGAACTCCATTGCACTACAATCCCACTGTGAATAAGTTTATCCAGCTTGGGACCTATTGATTTATTTTTAATGAGACGGCAAAGAGTATCTTAGACTAGAAAGATCCCGGGAGCGGAACTGGGGGAATGCCTGTGATGGGGCAGTTGGTGGATGGGTGGGAAAGAAAAAGAGGAGCTGAGGGGGTGGCTGAGGTTGGAGAAAAAGGCTGGAGGGGAGCAAAATAGACTTCCCTCCGCCCCCTTGAAGAGCTGAGAGCGCTCTCCTTCTAAGGTTACAGCCCATTGGAAATCCACTTGGCAGCAGCTAATATTAAAATCTGGCTGCTGATAGCACAGTAAGGTCCCAGTTTTTATCCCAGTGAAGTGGCCTCGTCTCCACGACCGTTCACTGGATGCACTGACGAATGCCAGCGTAAGTATGGGGCGCAATTGCCACAGCCCCCATGCTGAGCAGCGTGCCACCATCATCTCCCTTCCAACCCCTCTGCAATAGGGTCACGGCCGATATCGCAATGGTCATCAATCAAAGGCCCCACCCACCCCGGACATTCTCTCTTCTCCCTCCTCCCAGGGCAGCCCGAAAGCACGTAGCACCAGGCTCAAGGACAGCTTCTATCCCGCTGTCACAAGACTATTGAACGGTTCCTTAGTACAATAAGATGGGCTCTTGACCTCACAATCTACCTCATTATGGCCTTGCACCTTATTGTCTGCCTGCACTGCACTTTCTCTGTGACACTTTATTCTGCATTCTGCTATTCCCTTGTATTACCTTGATGCACTGAATCAGAATCAAAAATAAATAAATAGTGCAAAAGAGGAATAACGAGGTAGTGTTCATGGGTTCATGGACCGTTCAGATATCTGATGGTGGAGAGGAAGAAGCTTTTCCTGAATCATTGAGTGTGGGTCTTCAGACTGCTGTACCTCCTCCCCGATGGTAGTTAGGGAAAGAGTGCATGTCCTGGGTGCTGAGGGTCCTTAATGATGATGTGATGAAACGATCTGTATGGATGGCACGTAAAACAAAGTTTTTCACTGTACCTCAGTACATGTGACAATAATAAACCAATTTACCAATTATCATTCAATGTGTATTGAAGCCCTGAATTTATTGCCACAGGAAGAAAAATAAAATCAAGCACAACTCGCAGACTGAGAGACAACAACAAAAACTGAAGATGCAGGAAACACACGTCAGGCAGTATCTGTGGAGAGAGAAACAGAAGTTTAACATCTCGAGCCAATGAGCTTTCATCACAGAGTGATTTGCGATATCGAACACCACATGTGAGATGTAAGTGGGCTTTGATCTTCCTGAGGGACCCTACCGCCACCATGAGGTGAAATAATAATTGAAAAAAGGCCACAGTGGAGGGTGCGTCAAGGTCTGATACACATTACTGAGTGTTCAGATCAGGTTTGATTTGGTTTTGATGTATTTGCACTCAAACTCTGGTTGGTAAATTGAAGTTCAGAAGGGATCTCAATGCAGCCCAAGCTTGTGTGTGTGTGTGTGTGTGTGTGTGTGTGTGTGTGTGTGTGTGTGTGTGTGTGTGTGTGTGTGTGTGTGTGTGTGTGTGTGTGTGTGTGTGTGTGTGTGTGCGCACATGCGTGATTTTTAGCTACAATGCCTGAGCCCAGTATGAAAAGCTCAAAATCAAAGTCGAGTTTATTGTCAGATGCACAAGTCCATGTGTGCACAGGTGCAATGAAAAACTTACTTGCAGCAGCATCACAGGCACAGAGCATCAGAATCAGAATCAGATTTATTATTAGTGGCTTATATGTCATGAAATTTGTCGTTTTGCGGCAGCAGTATGGTGCAAAGACACAAAATTACGATAAATTACAAAATAAATAGTGCAATAAAAAGGAATAACAAGGTAGTGTTCATGGGTTCATGGACCGTACAGATATCTGATGGCGGAGGGGAAGAAGCTGTTCCTGAATCGTTGGGTGTGGGTCTTCAGGCTCCTGTACCTCCTCCCTGATGGTAATAACGAGAAGAGGACATATCCGGGATGGCTAGGGTCCTTTGTAATGGATGGCACCTTCTTGAGGCACCGCCTCTTGAAGATGTCCTCGATGGTGGGGAGGGTTGTGCCCGTGATGGAGCTGGCTGAGTCGACAACCCTCTGCAGCCTCTTTCGTGACATACCAAATCTCCTTAAACTCCTAATGAAGTAGAGCTTCTGGCGTGCCTCAGAAACACAACATTCAGAAGAAAATGATAATTTAACAACATAACATACAAAATTATACAAGAAAGAACACAATTAGGACAAATTCCATTGTAGTGCAAAGTGTTCAAAGTGTTGTTATGCTGAGGCAGTGATTAGGGTTGTGCTGGTTGGTGCAAGAACTGATTGGTTGAAGGGAAGTAGCTGTTCCTCACCTCCTGGCCGATGGTAGCTGCGAATATAAACATATTATATTTTTCAGAGCATGCCTGCCAGCAATTTATCATGATGCTGAAGTTTAAGATTTCAATGATGTTTTTGATACATGGAGGGCAAGCAGCTGAGTGATTGCACACTTAACTGATTCTGATCCCTGCACTATCATTCTTAAATGGTCTGTGTGTCTGTGGAGATCACAGCGGAGTTATTTTCACAGAGTTTATCTCAGCATTCATTTTATGAGAGATTGTTGGGGAATAGAGACAGTAGCAGTTCAGTACTGGTGCAGAGTCAGGAGGGGGAAGGGGAAGAGTCAGGTACCAGAGAGTACCCCTGTGGCTGTACCCCTTGACAATAAGTACTCCTGCTTGAGTACTGTTGGGGGAGACAGCCTACCTGGGGGAAGCAACGGTGGCAGTGTTTTTGGCATAGAGTCCAGCCCTGTGGCTCAGAAGGGTAGGGAAGGAGAGAGGGCACTTGTGATAGCAGACTCTATGGTTAGGTGGACAGACAAGCGATTCTGTGGATGCAGGAAAGAAACTCGGAAGGTAGTTTGCCTCCCAGGTGCCAGGGTCTGGGATGTTTCAGATCGTGTCCAAGATATCCTGAAGGGGGAGGGAGAACAGCCAGAGGTAGTGGTACATATTGGTACCAACGACATAGGTAGGGAAAGGAATGAGGTCCTGAAAAAAGACTATAGAGAATTAGGAAGGAAGTTGAGAAGCAGGACCTTAAAGGCAGTAATTTCCAGGTTACTGCCTGTGCTAAGTGACAGTGGGCATAGGAACAGAACGAGGAGGAGGTTAAATGCGTGGCTGAGGGATTGGAGCAAGGAGCAAGGATTCAGATTTCTGGATCATTGGGGCCTCTTTTGGGGCATGTACGACCTGTTCAAAGAGGACAGGTTACACTTGAATCCCAGGGGGACCAATATCCTGGCGGGGAGGTTTGCTAAGGCTACTGGGGAGGGTTTAAACTAGAATTGTTGGGGGGTGGGATCTGAACTGGAGAGACTGGGGAAGAGGTGTTTGGTTCTCAAATAGACAAAGCTAGTAGTAGGTACCATAGGCAGTTAATAGAGAAGGGACGTGCTCAGACAGGTTTGAGATGTGTCTATTTTAATGCAAGGAGTATTGTGAACAAGGCGGATGAGCTTAGAGCTTGGATCAATACTTGGAGCTATGATGTGGTGGCCATTACGGATACTTGGATGGCTCAGGGACTGGAATGGTTGCTTCAAGTGCTGGGTTTTAGATGTTTCAGAAAGGACAGGGAGGGAGGCAAAAGAGGTGGGGGAGTGGCACTGTTGATCAGAGATAGTGTCACGGCTGTGGAAAAGGTGGATGTCATGGAGGGACTGTCTACGGAGTCTCTGTGGGTGGAGGTTAGGAACAGGAAGGGGTCAATAACTTTACTGGGTGTTTTTTATAGGCCTCCCAATAGTAACAGGGATATTGAGGAGCAGATAGGGAAGCAGATCCTAGAAAGGTGTGAGAATAACAGTTGTTGTGATGGGGGATTTTGATTTCCCAAACATCAACTGGCATCTCCAGACAGTGAGGGGTTTGAATGAGGTGGAGTTTGTTAAGTGTGTTCAGGAAGGATTCTTGACACAATATGTAGATAAGCCGACAAGAGGAGAGGCTGTGCTTGGTTTGGTATTGGGAAATGAACCTGGTCAGGTGTCAGATCTCTCAGTGGGTGAGCATTTTGGAGATAGTGATCATAATTCTATCTCCTTTACGATAGAACTGGAGAGGGATAGGAACAGACAGACTAGAAAGGAGTTTACTTGGAGTAAAGGGAATGATGAGGCTCTCAGGCAGGAAATTGGAAGCTTAAATTGGGAACAGATGTTCTCAGGGAAAAGTACGGAAGAAATGTGGCAAATATTCAGGGGATATTTGTGTGGAGTTCTGCATAGGCATGTTCCAATGAGACAGGGGAGTCACGAGAGGACACAGGAATCGTGGTGTACGAAGGCTATAATAAATCTAGTCAAAAGGAAAAGAAAAGCTTACAAAAGGTACAGAGAGCTAGGTAATGTTAGAGATCTGGAAGAGTATAAGGCTCATAGGGAGGAGCTTAAGAAGGAGATTAGGAGAGCCAGAAGTGGACATAAGAAGGCCTTGGCAGGCAGGATTAAGGAAAACCCCAAGGTGTTCTACAAGTATGTGAAGAGCAAGAGGATAAGATGTGAAAAAATAGGGCTTATCAAGTGCAGCAGTGGGAAGGAGTGTATGGATCCGGAAGAAATAGTGGAGGTACTTAATGAAAACTTTACTTCAGTATTCACTACGGTAAAAGCTCTGGGGGATTGTAGTGGGGACTTGCAGCAGGCTGAAAAGCTTGAGCATGTAGATATTAGGAAAGAGGAGGTGCTGAAACTTTTGGAAAGCATCAAGTTGGATAAGTCGCTGGGACCAGATGAGATGTACCCCAGGCTGCTGTGGGAGGTGAGGGAAGAGATTGCAGAGCCTCTGACAATGATCTTTGCATCATCGATGGAGACGGGAGAGGTTCCGTAAGATTGGAGGTTGTGGATGTTGTTCCCTTATTCAAGAAGGGGAGTAGAGATAGCCCAGGGAATTATAGACCAGTGATTCTTACCTCAGTGGTTGGTAAGCTGATGGAGAAGATCCTGAGAGGCAGGATTTATGAACATTTGGAGTGGTATAGTATGATTAGGAATAGTCAGCATGCCTTTGTCAAGGGCAGGTCCTGCCTTTTGAGCCTGATTGAATTTTTTGAGGATGTGACTAAACACATCGATGAAGGGAGAGATGTAGTGTATATGGATTTCAGCAAGGCGTTGAATAAGGTACCCCATGCAAGGCTTATTGAGAAAGTAAGGAGGCATGGGATCCAAGGGGACATTGCAGTGTGGATTCAGAACTGGCTGGCCCACGGAACGCAAAGAGTAGTTGTTGAAGGGTCATATTTAGCTTGGAGGTTGGTGATCAGTGGTGTACCTCAGGGATCTGTTCTGGGACCCTTGCTCTTTGTGATTTTTATAAACGACCTGGATGAGGAAGCGGAGGGATGGGTTAGTAAGTTTGCGGATGACACGAAGGTTGTGGGTGTTGTGGATAGTTTGGAGGGCTGTCAGAGGTTACAGAGGGATATAGATAGGATGCAAAGTTGGGCTGAGAAGTGGCAGATACAGTTCAACACAGATAAGTGTGAAGTGGTTCATTTTGGTAGGTCAAATATGATGGCAGAATATAGTATTAATGGTAGGACTCTTGGCAGTGTGGAGGATCAGAGGGATCTTGGGGTCCGAGTCCATAGGACGCTCAAAGAGGCTGTGCAGGTTGACTCTGTGGTTAAGAAGGCATATGGTGTATTGTCCTTCATCAATCGTGGAATTGAATTTAGGAGCTGAGAGGTATTGTTGCAGCTATATAGGACTCTGGTCAGACCCCACTTGGTTTACTGTGCTCAGTTCTGGTTGCCTCACTACAGGAAGGATGTGGAAGCCATAGAAAGGGTGCAGAGGAGATTTACAAGGATGCTGCCTAGAATGCGGAGCATGCCTTATGAAAGCAGGTTGAGGGAACTCGGCCTTTTCTCCTTGGAGCGACAGAGGATGAGGGGGGACCTGATGGAGGTGTATAAGATGATGAGAGGCATTGATCGGGTGGACAGTCAGAGGCTTTTCCCCAGGGCTGAAATGGTGGCCACAAGAGGACACAGGTTTAAGGTGCTGGGGAGTAGGTACAGAGGAGATGTCAGGGGTAAGTTTTTTACTCAGAGAGTGGTGAGTGTGTGGAATGGGCTGCCGGCAATGGTGGTGGAGGCGGATACGATAGGGTCTTTTAAGAGAGATAGGTACATGGAGCTGAGAAAAATAGAGGGCTGTGGGTAAGCCTTGTAATTTCTAGGGAAGGGACATGTCCGGCACAGCTTTGTGGGCTGAAGGGCCTGAATTGTGCTGTAGGTTTTCTATGTTTCAATGTTTCTTCCATCCTGTGTCTCACTGAAGCAGTGCACAAGTCCTTGAAGCTTATGAAGTATCGTACATGCTGACATCAAATCCTCATTCCTGAACCTCCAAAAGTTTATGCACTGTAATTAGGATGCACTTTCACCACATTCAGCAAAATTCAGTGTGGCTTTACATGAAAAACTGCTGATAAGATTGCAGAGATGGATTAACCTGACATTTTGAGTTAAGTACTTTAGAACATAGAACACTACAACACAGTACAGGCCCTTCAGCTCACAATGTTGTGCCGATATTTTATCCTGCTCTAAGATCTATCTAACCCTTCCCTCCCACATAGCCCCCTATTTTTCTATCATTCATGTGTCTATCTAAGAGTCTCTTAAATGTCCCTAATATATCTGCCCCCACAACCTCTGCCGGCAGTGCGTTCCACACACCCACCACTCTCTGTGTAAAAAAACTTACCCCTGACATCCCCCTTATACCTTCCTCCAATCACCTTAAAATTCTGTCCCCTCGTGTTAGCCATTGTTGCCCTGGGAGAAAGTCTCTGACTGTCCACTCGATCTATGCCTCTTATCATCTTGTGCACCTCTATCAAGTCTCCTCTCATCCTCCTTCTCTCCAAAGAGAAAAGCCCGAGCTCACTCAACCTGTCCTCATAAGACTTTCTGAAGTAGTCGTGGAAGTTTTGTGATCACAGTAAGCAGTGCATAATTTGAAAAAAGGTTTGCACTAGATGGGATAGACTTTCATCCACCAGTGAAATGCTTATTCCCTGTATGTTTGTAAAACTTCCCACAGACATTTCTCTTTCTCAAGGCTTATTGTGTCTTCCTTAACCTTTATCATCCTCATCCTTTCTCTCCTGATCATCCTTTTGGATACGATAGCAATGCTTAAGAGTCATTTAGACAGACACATGAACAGGCAGAGAATGGAGGGATATGGACCACGTGCAGGCAGATAGGATTAGCAAGATTGGCATCATGGTCGGCACAGAGATGTTGGGCCGAAGGGCCTGTTCCCGTACTGTTCTATGTTCTATCTCCTTCTATATATTCATAGCAGAGGTTTGTGTTCCTCTTACATCAGGATTTGCTGCTCAGCATTAATGACCCCCAAGGGGATGATTGGGACAAACTGTTATCTTGAGATGCTACATTCCATTGGTAAAAGTGCCCATACTCTGGGATTGGACATGGATTGGACATTAAACCATCAATGACAAAGAGATAGAGGTATATTTCCAATCAGGCTGGTGCACACCTTGGGTGAAGAGTGTGGTGTTAGTGGTACTACTTTGGTCTTATTGAAGCCGCTAATTTGGGAAGTGCTGATGAAGGAGGCCTTTATGAAGTTCTGTGGATGGTACATTCTGAGGCTGAGGTCCACAAGTCATTGTTAAATAAGTTAAACAGACAAAAATGCAGTAATTTATTCTGAAAATTGTCCTGTGTTTAGCTTTATTTTTGATATTAATTTAGATTCTAGGCATTGATCAGATTTCATTTCATGGATAGGTAGTTTAAAGAATGACTCTGTCAACGAAAGTAAAGTTTCAGGTGTTTGCTAAGTTTCATTTCTTTGCAATTCTATTTGAACCCAGTCCCATCTGCACAATGCATTTAATCCCGTCTTGATTAGAACAGGTTAATTGTAGAGAGTAGAGTTTCCAAGCACTCTGATCTGTGATGGTGAAGATGTATTCTCTATCATATTCTATTCTTAAACTGAACGGTAGAAGGTGGACATGATTCAGTCAGTGATGGTTTTCCCTGCTTCCTGTAGAAACTGTGCATCACTGTAGCTCAGGTTAACAGCTGACAAGAGACGAAACATTCTTCCCCACACCAAATACTGAAGTGTGATCTTCTCAAATTGTTTTTCAGCAAAGTAAACCTTTCAGAGTATTCCGATTCAGTGTCAGGTTTTAACAGTGGAACTACAAAGAGTCTCTACGTCACCCAGCAACTGAGGAAACAGAAAGAGAAACATGCTTATGTCAATTCCTGTTACTGCAATTCCTGAAGTTATTATAGTTCACTCCCAGTAGTTCCATTCTTCAGTAAGTGATTTTGCAAGATACAAACATTTTTCTCACCTTAATTACTTTGCATTCTTTACTGCTAAGCTCTCTGATGCAGGCACGATAGTGTAGCACCAGCAACCCAGGTTCAATTCCCACTGCTGTCTGTAAGGAGTTTGTTCTCCCTGTGACTGCGTGGGTTTCCTCTGGGTGCTCTGGTTTCCTCCCACATTCCAAAGACGTACGGGTTATGAAGTTGTTGGTACCGGAAGCGTGGCGACACTTGCAGGCTGCCCCCAGAACACTCGTCGCAAAAGATGCATTTCACTGTGTGTTTCAACGTACATGTGACTAATAAAGATATTTTATCTTATTTTATCTTAAATAGTACTTTTGGGGGTCAGCTCTACTTCATTAGGAGTTTGAGGAGATTCGGTACGTCACCAAAGACTCTTACAAATTTCTACAGATGTACAGTGGAGAGCATTCTGACTGGTTGCATCACCACCTGGTATGGAGGCTCCAATGCGCAGGATTGCAAAAGGCTGCAGAGGGTTGTAGACTCAGCCAGCTCCATCACAGACACAACCCTCCCCACCACTGAGGACATCTTCAAGAGGCGGTGCCTCAAGAAGACGGCATCCATCACTAAGGACCCTCACCACCCGGGACATGCCCTCTTCTCGTTACTAGCATCGGGGAGGAGGTACAGGAGCCTGAAGACCCACACTCAACGATTCAGAAACAGGTTCTTCTCCTCCGCCATCAGATTTCTAAACGGTCCATGAGCCCATGAACACTACCTCGTTATTCCTTTATTCTTGCACTATTTATTTATTTTTGTAATTTATAGTAATTTTATGTCTTTGCACTGTACTGCTGCCGCAAAGCAACAAATCTCATGTCATATGAGTCTGTGATAATAAACCTGATTCTGAACTTCTGTGACGTGCTGACAAGTTATAACTCTTGCTTCTTCTGTGACAGTAAGAATAACATGAATGCCATGTGTTGCTTATGTGTGATTGGAACTGGCTATTCTCCAAGGCAAATGTTTTGATATTGTCACCAGAGTTTTGAAAACCCAGCTATGACTGTGTGTTTTAGGTAAAGCTTTGAAAATCTTTGTCTAAAAACATCAGGGTGGAATTGATTTCTGGCAATTACGTGAATTAGGGTCAGAGCAAGTCAGCCATGTATTACACCCAGTTTTCCTCATCATTGTGGTCAATGGCAAAGAGAATGAGTGGGCTAATAAACAAGATGTTGGTCACAAATGACAACATGCTGTGCTCCTAATGAAAGCCAATTTGCCCTCATTATCGTACGGGGAAAAATTGCTCTACTCTCTTGTTGGTGCATACTCATAACGCATTGATGATTTAAATTATGCCAGAAAGCTTCATTGTGAAACCGATTCATAATGTTAAAAACGTTGATGTTCACAATATGCTGTTGTCCTCCAACACTGAATAAATCTTCTTTTAACTTTGTAACATGAAATCTTGTTCAATCACAAAACTTGAACAGTGAAGTGCAATGGGCTTATAATTAAAATATCTGTCGCCATCTCTAATTTAACTTTCTGTTTCAATCCTCTGATGACTTATTCACTTTTTAAAAATTTTGCTCTTCCTCAATGAACTAGAACGTGTCAAGCGTTGCTTGTTCCACCCTTCTGGGCTGTGGCGGTTCTTGTGATGAATACAGTTCTATAAATGCTTATACCCTTGCAACACTCTGCCTGTGTGAGTTCACACACATTTCAAGTCCTGATAAAATAGAGTTGGGCTTGACATTTATTCCTTGCATGGTAGAACAATTGGATGGTGCTTGGTCAAAGTTTACACGTAAACTACAGCTGCCTGATGAAATCTGTAAGAATGTTGAGAATTATGAGCTGTAAATTCTAGAAGTCTCTGGTGAATAAAAGATGACACACTTTAATCCAAAGCAAACTACATATTTCTTTTTTGGTTCCATCATATCATTTAGTATCATCTAAGAAAAAACTGTTGTAATACAAGGGCTATTTTGATTTGCATATCAATAGATTGTTGTGCCAGTGAATCAACACTTATTTGTCTTCACCCTCCCTTCACCACACCTTGCTTCCCTCTCTCTCTCTCTCTCTCTCTCTCTCTCTCTCTCTCTGTCTGCCCCCATCCGTCACCCACCTGCCACGGTCTCCCAACTCCACCCCTGCTCCCATCCCCTACCTGGCACCATCTGCCCATCATCTTACACCCCTCCTCAGTCCTCCAATCACCTTGGAGTCTGTTCTCGCCCCTCCCCTCCTCTTCTTTATACCAGCCATCTCCCCTCTCCATTCTCAGTCCTGATGCAGGGTTTCGACCCGAAATTCCTTTCCTCCTGTAGATGCTGTTCGACCTGCTGATTTCCTCCAGTGGATTGTTTGTAACTCTATGTATTTGTTGACAATGCACCTGGCTTGTGAACCTTAGTGTAAGACTTGACGTAAATAAGTCTCTGCTAGAAATGAATTGCTAAATTTGTTTATTATTGCCACATATACCGAGGTACAGTGAAAAACTTGTCTTGCATTCCATTCATAAAAATCAATTCATTGCACAGTGCATTCAGGTAGTACAGGGTAAAATAATAACAGAATGCAGAATAAAGTGTCACAGTTACAGAGAAAGTGCAATGCAGGCAGATAATAAGGTGCAAGGTCATAACAAAGTAAATTGTGAGGTCAGGAGTCCATCTTATCGTACTAGGGAACCGTTCAAAAGTCTTATAACAGTGGGATAGAAGCTGTCCTTGAGCTCAATGGTACAAGCTTTCAGGCTTTTGTATCTTCTGCCCGATGGGAGAGGGGAGAGGGGAGAAGAGAGAATGTCCGGGGTGGGTGGGGTCCATGATTATGCTGGCTGCTTTTGTAGAGCTGAAATTAATCATCTACACCTGAAGTCTGCCACACCTTGAGATAAAAGACCACCAGTATAAAACAGTTGAAATTTCTCCATTTAATTTATTCTGTGTTATACTTCCCGTACTTGGAACTGTTTTTATTTTTCAGTTCTATTAGAAGCAATACATTTAATAATGGTAAATAGACTTTGTTGTTTTAGCTCTAATACCACCATCTGAATAATATGTTCCTAAGCATTTGAATGTGAAAACTCATTTCACATTCAAATTGTATGGTGGTCATATTTTACTATTGAACCATTTTATTTCAATGATGGTTTTAAATTCTCCTGGATGGAACAGCATTTAGCATTAAACAATAAAATTCTAGATTCAAATTCCATGTTCAACATGTAGAAATCACATTTTAAAGATTCATGAGGCTCTTTTAAAAGGCTTTTCAGGATAGACATGTACAATTCAAGCATAGCCACTCGCACCATCGTCTATCAGGTTGAACAATGGAACGTCATTAATAAAGACCCAAGCCTGAAAATAAATCATCAGAGGATTGAAAATGAAAGTCAAATTAGCTAGAAATAGTAACAGGTATTTTAATGATAAGCCCATTACTCTCTGCTGTTTGAATATCGTAATTGGACAAGATCTCTTGTTATAATAGTTAAAAGGGATTTCGCGTGAGAAAGGACAACAGCATTTTGAGACACAAGCAGCAACATATCTTAGGTTATGTAGTAAGAATGTTACTGATAACTACCATTGCTTTTCAGGGAACCTAGGAAGGAACAGAGTGGAACAAGACCAGTATAATCCATTTCCTTTTTCTTAGGCTGACAGTGCTGTCTTCTTCAGTGGAATTTTCTCTCTGTTGGCAACTGGAAAATAAATGTAAATTGAATTTAGTGAAATGTAGTTTCCACTTGTTTGAAAAATATGCCACTGGAAATTAACCCTGCCAACAAACATGTAAGGTAAGATTTCTTTATTAATCACATGTACATCGAAACACACAGTGAAATGCATCTTTTGCGTAGAGTGTTCTGGGGGCAGCCCGCAAGTGTCGCCACACTTCCGGCGCCAACATAGCACGCCCACAACTTCCTAACCCGTATGTCTTTGGAATGTGGGAGGAAACCGGAGCACCCGGAGGAAACCCACGCAGACATGGAGAGAACGTATAAACTCCTTACGGACAACGGCTGGAATTGAACCCAAGTCACTGGCGCTGTAGGAGTGTTACGCTAACTGCTGCACTACCGTGCCTGCCCAGAAATGAATTGGACATTTCTGCTAACTCTGTTTGTATGTGGGTCTTTGGCAAGACTCCAAAAAAATACCAGGGTGGAAGTTTTGAGGGCATGGATTCTCATGTTGTGAAAGATTTTGAACATATTCAAAATTTACCAGGGTGCCAACTATTGTCTCGTTTTCTAACCAGCAGATAGCTTTATACATCTTCAGAAGTCAATTATAGTCTTTTTAACATTGTCTTGGACTCATAGTTTAAAATGTTTATTTTTGTGGTAAATTCATTTCAACTATAGAGATCAAATTTTGCAAAGTTACCAGTGTAAATATGATGAGGAAAGATTGAATAATGCTACTGGCTCATAACAAACTATATGTTAACCTAGTTATTCTGGAAATAAAATGCTTTTTAAGGCAGGCACAACTTTGGGGGCAATTAACACTGAATTCACTAATCATGGAAAGTAGTCTTGTGTTAAGGGAACTAGAAAATCTCATTTTCTACATTGTCCTTTAGATATCTCATCAAAAATTCCTCCCTCTTACTCTCTTTGCGATTAACAATGCAATCAATACCTCCCGAGACACAAGAAATTCTGCAGATGCTGGAATCTGGAGCAATACACAAAAATTGCTGGAGGAACTCAGCGGGTCAGGCAGCATCTGTGGAGGGAAATAAACAGTTGATGTTTCGGGCCCAGACCCTTCATCAGGACTGGAAAGGAAGAGGGCAGAAGCCAGAATAAGAAGGGAGGGGGAGGAGCAGACACAGGCAGGTGACAGGTGAGTTCTGGTGAGAGGGGGAAGGAAGGTGAGTGGGGGAGGGGGAGAAGATGTAATGAGCTGAGAGGTGATCGGTAGAAGAGGCCGAGGGCTGAAGGAGAAGGAATCCAGTAGGAGAGAGCAGTGAACCTTGGAATAAAGGATGAGGGAGGCGAGGAGAGGAGATGGGCAGGTCATCAAAGCAGGGGAGGGAGCCACAGGAATAACCATAGAACCATAGAACCATACAGCACAAAACAGGCCCTTCGGCCCACCATGTTGTGCCGTCCATCAGACCACCCTCACACTACCTAACCCCTTCCTCCCGTATATCCCTCTATCTCACACTCCTCCATGTGCCTATCCAACAAGCTCTTGAACCTGTTCAATGTATCTGCCTCCACCACCACCCCAGGCAGTGCATTCCATGCACCAACCACTCTCTGGGTGAAAAACCTCCCTCTGACATCTCCCCTGAACCTCCCACCCATAACCTTAAAGCCATGACCTCTCGTCTTGAGCATTGGTGCCCTGGGAAGGAGGCGCTGACTGTCTACTCTATCTATTCAAAGGAGTTGGGGGGAAGGGGTTTGGAAGAAGGGGTGGGGTTACCAGAAGTTAGAGTAATCGATATTGAGGCCATCAGGTTGGAGACTACCAAGGCGGAATATGAGGTGTTGTTCCCCAACCTGCGTCTGGCCTCAACGTGGCAGTAACGGAGGCCGTGGACAGACATGTCGGTGTGGGAGTGGGATGTGGAATTGACCACCGGGAGGTCCAGGCTGTTGCAGCGGACGGAGTGAAGGTGCTCGACGAAGCGGTCACCCAATCTGCATCGGGAGCACCGGATACAATAAATGACACCCTCGGACTCACAGGTGAAGCGCTGCCTCACCTGGAAGGATTGTTTCGGACCCTGAAAGATGGTGAGGGAGGAGGTGTAGGGACAGGTGTAGCACTCAGTACCTCTTGCTTTATTGAAAACTCCATTCTGCACATTGACCACTCTTTATACAAGCCAATTAAATCTAAACTTCCCCTTCCAGGTTTAAAGTGTTGTTATCTAACTGCAGAATCCTTGAGTCTATTTCATATATTGACAATTACCTTTTGAATGCTGTTTCTGCAGAACTAGATTTTGATGAGGCTGAAATTAGCTTAAAGTAGGAAATTTCCTTTATTTTCTTTAATTAACATCAATAGCATTCTCAGAATTTAGAGATTTCAAAGCCTGTGATTTGGAAAGAAGAACTCTAATTGTGAACCCAACATGGATTCATCCTTTTAACAGCAAGGAGGAAATTCATGCTGCAATTTATTGGAGAACTAATGGCTCACACCAAAGCTAAGTCCATGCTTCTAATGTTATTTGTAGTAAGCTGGCTCCTGTGCACTTCAATGAGCTGTCCTGTTTTTCCATCTTGATCAAGTGAATTATTATTGATCTGCATTAACATCCTATTCAAAGCAGAGAAAAGTGATCCAAAAAACAATCACAATCAGGTTTGGATTTATTATCACTGACTTATATGACATGAAATTTGTGGCTTTGTGGCAGCAGTACAGTGCAAAGACATAAAAATGACTACAAATTACAAAAATAAATAAATAGTGCAAAAAAAATGGAATAACGAGGTAGTGTTCATGGGTTCATGGACCGTTCAGAAATTTGATGGTGGAGGGGAAGAAGCTGTTTCTGAATCATTGAGTGTGGGTCTTCAGGCTCCTGTACCTCCTCCCTGATGGTAGTAATGAGAAGATGGCATGTCCCGGGTGGTGAGGGTCCTTAGTGATGGATGCCACTTTCTTGAGGCAACGCCTCTTGAAGATGTCCTTGATGGCAGGGAGGGTTGTGCCCGTGATGGAGCTGGCTGAGTCTACAACCCTCTGCAGCCTCTTGCGATCCTGTACATTGGAGCCTCCGTATCAGGCAGTGATGCAACCAGTCAGAATGCTCTCAAAGAAAATAAATAACTTGCATTTCTATAGCACTGTTCACATCCCTTACAGTGCATCGTGGAATGCTTTATAGCCAATGGTGTACTTTTCATGCTTAGATGCAGTTGTAAGGAGTTTGTACATTCTCCTGTGTCTGCGTGGGTTTCCGCCAGGTGTTCCGGTTTCCTCCCACATTCTAAAGACGTATGGGTGGATTAATTTGGGGTTTAAAATGGGCGGCGCGGACTCGCTGGGCCAGAAGGGCGTGTTACCACGCTGTAAATAAAACTTTAAAAAATGTATGAAAACTTGATTACAGAACATTATCTTCCCGGTAATAAATAAAAATTTTAAAAAACCTGTTGATACTGGAGATCGAAAACAAACAGAAAATATTGGAAATACTCAACAGGCAGTTTTATTCACAGTTTATCGTCATGATAATCCCAGCTTTACTCTACCAGTGACGTCCCAGCTCCCCAACCCTCCCTGCAGCTAAACAAGCTGCCTATCACTCCTTCCCAATTCTGACCAGGTTCTCTGACCTGAAACATTAGCTCTGTTTCTCTTCCCACGGATGTGGCCCGACCTGCTGAGTATTTCTGGCATTTTCTGTTTTTTATCATCTTTTAATGGAAATCCTACCAACTGTCAGAGATTTGCCAAAAGAATTCATATAGGTTTGAGAGTAACTGTCTGACTTGTCCATTGCACCGGATAACTTCAACCATCTATTGTGCATTTTGGAAATTCAGAAACCTGTACACTTCACACTACTTATCTTAGTTGTCACTAACTTGTGTCCACATTTATCTGGTCCCTCAGGAATGTAAAATGCAAAATGTGAAAAAAATGTTATATGTACTTAAATTATTGTTTAATTAACAGATGATAAGGGGCCTGGCCTGGAGTACAATGAGTTGCAGCAATCTGTTAGCAGTGGTCTGCAGAGAGTAGTGGACTCTACCCAACACATTGCGGACACATCCCTCCCCACCATCGGGAGTATCTACAGGAGGCGCTGCCTCAAGAAGGCAACATCAATCATCAAAGATCCCCACCATCCGGGCCAGGCCATCTTCTCGCAGCTACCATCGGGCAGGAGGTACAGAAGCCTGAAGTCCCACACCACCAGGTTCAGGAACAGCTACTTCCCTTCAACCATTCAGTTCTTGAACCAACCGGCAGAACCCTAATCACGACCTCAGTATAGCAACGTAATGACCACTTTGACCACTTTCCACTCCAGTGGACTTTATTTTGTTCTAATTGTGTTCTTTCCTGTAAAAATTGTGCATAATTTACGCAATTCATGTTTTTTCTCATGAGTGCGGTTTACCTGATGCTGTTCTGCTGTAAGTTTTTCATTGCACCTGTACAGACATGTATTGTGCACATGACAATAAACTCGACTTTGACTTTGTTCCTGCTGGCTCACTACCCCACCCAGAGTGTGCACGCACTCACTCGCGCTTACCTGGTCCAGCCGCTGAAGGTTTATCTTGGTGGCCTTCTGTTCCCCAGGGATTAGCAGCAGCCAACAACACAGTGATGAGTCCATGTCCCCGAAACATTTATTGGCGGCAAGGACCTTCACCAGTTGTAAATACTGTCAATGACTTCAACTGTTTGTAAATGTCTCTGTTAAAACCCACTGAAATTTAAGTAAATAACTTAGTAAATCAAAGCTGTTTTAATTATTTAACCTTCTCCATTACCTCCTACAATCCCCCTTCAGGTCAATTGGGACTCAGATCCCATACCTGGTCTGAGTAGGTTCCGAGAGACAAGTTCCTCAGCATAAGTGCTGAATAACACTGGAGTCCAATGCGAGACTTCATTGTGAGTCTGGTGCCGTGGAGTGACCCGACAGATCTATCACATAGACGGCTCACAGTACGTGGAATCACAGATCTTATTGAAGTTGCAAACAGCTACAGGCTTACAAAGTTAATGGGAGGATTTTGGGTAGTGTGGAGGAGCAGAGGGATCTAGGGGTCCATATCCACAGATCACTGAAAGTTGCCTCACAGGTGCATAGGGTAGTTAAAAAAGCTTATGGGACATTAGCTTTCATAAGTCGTGGGATCGAGTTTAAGAGCCGCAAGGTAATGATGCAGCTCTATAAAACTCTGGTTAGACCACACTTAGAGAGTACTGTGTACAGTTCTGGTCACCTCATTATAGGAAGGATGTGGAGGCGTTGGAAAGGGCGCAGAGGAGATTTACCAGGATGCTGCCTGGTTTAGAGAGCATGCATTATGAGGAGAGACTAAAAGAGCTAGGGCTTTACTCTTTGGAGAGAAGGAGGATGAGGGGAGACATGATAGAGGTGTAAAAGATATTGAGAGGAATAGATAGAGTGGACAGCCAGCGCCTCTTTCCCAGGGCACCAATGCTCAATACAAGAGGGCATGGCTTTAAAGTAATGGGTGGGAAGTTCAAGGGAGATATCAGAGGAAGGTTTTTTACCCAGAGAGTGGTTGGGGCATGGAATGCGCTGCCTGGGGTGGTGGTGGTACATTGGTCCAATTCAAGAGATTACTAGATAAGCATATGGAGGAATTTAAAATAGAGGGATATGTGGGAGGAAAGGATTAGATAGTCTTAGGATAGGTTTAAAGGTCGACACAACATCGTGGGCTGAAGGGCCTGTATTGTGATGTACTGTTCTACATTCTATGTAAATGCCGATTGTTTCCACTGGAACAGCTGGCAAAAGCCAACATGATCCAGCCCATGAAGCCCAATGAACTATAAGTAATTAGTGTGTCCCGGGAATGAATGGTTATCGCAATTTAATGACCAGTGGCAAAGTTTTGCAATACTACAGCACATCATTTCACTCATCCCCCATGCCAAGAATGAAACACATGTTCAATGTTCATTCTGTTATTATTTTATTCAATGTCTTGGCTTGCTAAGCTAAGCATCCTCTACACTTTGCAAAACTCTTATCAACTTACACTGGTACTTTCAGTGACCTTCACAGTGAACAGCAATGCCCTGGGGAGTGTTGTAGAACAGAGGGACCTTGGAGTTCAAGTACATGGTTCCCTTAAAGTGGAGTCACAGGTAGACAGGGTGGTGAAGAAGTCTTTTGGCACACTGGCCTTCATCAGTCAGGGCATTGAGTATAAAAGTTGAGAGGTCATGGTGTGGTTGTACAGGACACTGGTGAGGCCGCACTTGGAGTGTTGTGTTCAGTTTTGGTCGCCCTGCTATTGGAAAGATGTCATTAAACTAGAAAAAGTGCAGAAAAGACTTACGAGGATGTTGCCAGGACTTGAGGAACTGAGTTATAGAGAGAGATTGGACAGGCTAGGACTTTATACCTTGGAGCATAGAAGACTTAGTGGTGATCTTATAGAAGTGTATAAAATCATGAGGGGCTTGGAGACGGTGAACGTACTCAGTCTTTTTCCCAGAGTTGGAGAATCAAGAACCAGCGGGCATAGGTTTAAGGTGAGAGGGGAAAGATTTAATAGGAACTTGAGGGACAACTTTTTTTACACAAAGGGCAGTATGTATGTGGAACGAGCTGCCAGAGGAAGTGGTTGAGGCAGGTACAATACCAATGTTTAAATGACAGTTGGACAGGTACATGGATTGGAAAGGTTGTGGGCCAAATGTTGGTAGATGGGACTAGCTTAGATAGGTCATCTTGATTGGCATGGACCAGTTGGGCTGAAGGGCCTGTTTCCATGCTGTATGACTCCATGACCTATGAAATACACAGCCTGTTACTCTGTTCATGTATCCCTTGATAATAGTGCCAGATTCCAATGCCTCACCCCCACCACACTGATCTTCCCCAAGTGCATTTCTCCCATCTCCATGCATTAAATTACATCTGCTGCGACTACAACTCTGCTCTGCCCTCCCGACATCTGCTGCCTCATTATTTATTATGTTGCTAAAGTTTTCTATCATCGGCATACTTGGAAACTGTGCTTCCTGAACACAACTTCAGGTCATTATATATATAAAACAAGAAGAACAGAATCAGAATCAGATCAGAATCAGGTTTATTATCACTGACATATGATGGGAAATGTGTTGTTTTGCAGCAGCAGTACAGTGCAAAGACATAAAATTACTAAAATACAAAATTAAATAAGTAGTGCAAAAAAAAGGAATAACGAGGTAGTGTTCATGGGTTCATGGACCTTTAAGAAATCTGATGGCAGAGGGGAAGAAGCTGTCTCTGCATCACTGAGTGTGGGTCTTCAGGCTCCTGTACCTCCTCCTCGATGGTAGTAACGAGGAGAGGGCATGTCCTGGATGATGGGGATCCTTAGTGATGGATGCCACCTTCTTGAGACAATAATCCTAATATAGTTTACTGGAGACACCCACTGAATATTTTACTGTGGTCCGAAATGCATCCATGCATGTCTATCTTCTGATTCTATCCTCAGTAATATCTGTACCCATGCACTGCCATCCCTTTCACAGTGTGCATCCACATTCCAAGTAAACTTGTGACAAGATACTCTACCAATGCTTTTTGGAAGTCCATGAAGATAACATTTACCCCAAAACCTTCATCAACCATAGAACATAGAACATAGAACATAGAACACTACAGCAGGATAAAATATTGTACCGACATTTTATCCAGCTCTAAGATCTACCTAACCCTTCCCTCCCACATAGCCCTCCATTTCTCTATCATTCATATGCCTATCTAAGAGTCTTTTAAATGTCCCTAATGTATCTGGCCCCACAACCTCTGCAGGCAGTGCGTTCCACGCACCCACCACTCTCTGTGTAAAAAACCTACCCCTGACATCCCCCTTAAACCTTCCTCCAACCACCTTAAAATTATGCCCCCTTGTGTTAGCCATCGTTGTCCTGACATTGTATTAAGGAACTCAGTGATGTTTCTCAGACATGTGCTGAGTTTCATTAATCTATTTGGCTGTTGCTTGTTAATCCTTGCTTCTCCAAGCGTAAATTAATTTTGTTCTTGATTATAGTCCTGCCAGTAATGTTAGACTAAGTGCCTGCAGCTAACAAGTTTATTTATCTTTAACTACTTTTGAACTGGAAAATAACATGTGAAATCCTCTAGCCCCTCTGGTACAATATTACACAGAGCACAGGGACCTTCATAACACAGGAGCAGCTGAGTGTTGCAGTGCGTAGAGTTGCTTCCTCACAGCTCCAGTGTCCTGGGTTCAATCCTGATCTCTGCTGCCGTCTGTGAGGAGTTTGCACGTTCTCCCTGTGAATGCATAGATTTCCCCCGGGTGCTCCGTTTCCTCCCACAACCCAAAGACGTGTGAGTCAGTAAGTTAACTGGCCGCTGTAAATTGCCCCTGGTGTGTACATAGAACATAGAACAGTACAGCACAGAACAGGCCCTTCGGCCCACAATGTTGTGCCGACATAGCTAATCCCTCCTACCTACAGAATGCCCATATCTCTCCATTTTCCTCTCATTCATGTGCCCATCCAAGCCCCTCTTAAAAGCCTCCATTGAATTTGCCTCCACCACCCTATCAGGCAATGCATTCCAGGCATCCACCACTCTCTCAGTAAAAAACATACCCCTCACGTCTATTCTGAACCTACCCCCTCTCACCTTAAATGCGTGCCCTCTGGTATTGGATCGCTCAATAATGGGAAGAAGATATTGCTTGTCCACCCTATTTATGTCCCTCATAATTTTATACACTTCCAACAGATCAACCCTCAGCCTCCACCGCTCCAGAGAAAAGAGCCCAAGTATGTCCAGCCTCTCCTCATAGAACATGCCCTCGAATCCAGGCAGCATCCTAGTAAACCTCCTCTGCACCCTCTCTAAAGCCTCGACATCCTTCTTATAGTGAGATGACCAGAATTGCACGCAATACTCTAAATGCAGCCTAACCGGAGTTCTACAGAGATGCAACATATATGAATAGTAGAATCTGTTAGCAGTTAGCGTAGCGCTATTACAGCGCCAGTGACCCAGGTTAAATTCCCACCTCTGTCTGTAAGGAGTTTGTACGTTCTCCCCGTGTCTGCGTGGGTTTCCTCCGGGTGCTCCGGTTTCCTCCCACATTTCAAAGACGTACAGGTTAGGAAGTTGAGGGCATACTATGTTGGCGCCAGAAGCGTGGTGACACTTGCGGGCTTGTTGTGTGAAAAAGGTTCTTTTGGGATCTTAAAGATGGAGGACTCTGGACACAGGCTTTGGATCTTAAAAATAGTTTAATTACAAAAGCAAACGCTGAAACAGAATGAATGGGAACAGATGCGCACTCACACATGCACACACACACAGGAGACCGTGAACGTGAGGGGGAATCGCAACAAGGATGAGATACACACACACTCACAAACACACAATAAACAAGGTACAGCTTATCAAGGGATAAACACTTCAATGCCTGAACACCTTGGCCCAAACATGCATTGGCCCTAACACTCCCTGGAATCTGACTAAGACGCTCCCAAACCACGTAGTGGTGCACACTCTTAACAGTAGTTTCTGCAGCGTTGTCTCACTATTCCTGAGGAAGTTGAAAGAGGAAGAGCCAGGAATATGCAGCACTCTTTATAGCATTGGAAGGCTGGGTGGAGCCCGGCCGGGTAATTTAGACAGGCCAATGGTTTGGGAGTCAAGGACAAAGGTGTTTACCAAGGCCAATGGTCAGACAGGTTCAGGAACAAAGGTGCTCTCCAAGGCCGATCCCTATGCCCTCACCTTATGGGTGGGGTGGAGCCAAACCTTGATTGACAGTGGTGTCCTCCGACCAGAGGGGTCAGTGTTGTTACTGTCACGTGACAGCCATGTGCTCTCATACTACAGGGCTGCCCCTAGAACACTCTACGCAATAGCTACATTTCACTGTGTGTCTTGATGTACATGTGACTATTAAAGAGATCTTACCTGGAGGGAGTTGATGGGAATGTGGGAAGAATAAAATGGGTTAGGGTCAGATGAGTGTAAATGGGTTGCTGTTAGTCAACACAGACGGTGTGCCAAAGTGCCTGGTTCCCTGCAGGAGCTCTCCGTAACTCCATGTGTCACGTGGCTCGTAAACAATAATTGTCACTTTAAGACTGTCACCCCCTTGAGAGATTGTGTCATGTACCCAACTGCTCTCTGGACTCCAAGTCCCATGTCCAAGCAAGAGTGAAAGATGACGGTGTGATTAGTTTCTGCTCTCTTTTCCCTTCAGCAACGTAAATACATTTCTTCTGGAAGAGACCACCCCTAACATGGTGCCAACCCTCACAGTTATTCCTTATTTCTTTTCTATAACTTTTCCTTCCAACTAATTTCTCCGCTTCCTCCTCTTCAATTGAAATATTGAGTTAAACATATTCTTCTGTGAAGAGATTAAGTCCTCAGCCATTGCCTCTGCTTCCTCTTCTGTCTCTAATTGGGTCCATCATCACATTCACCGTAGATATGTTGAAATATTTATGAAAGGCTCTGAGGTTCCCTTTTATATTACCTGCTAGTCTTTTCCTGCATTCTTTCTTTTCCCTATTATGTTTTATCAGTTTTTCTCAGTGTCATAGAGTCATTGAGCAATACAGCACAGATACAGGCCCTTCGGCCCAACCAGTCCATGCCGACCACGGTGCCCACTCATCTAGTCCCAATTTCCCAAGTTTGGCCCATATCCCTCCAAGGCCCACCCTTCCATGTACCTATCCAAGTGCTTCTTAAATGACACTGTTGTACCTGCCTCACCCACTTCCTCTGGCAGCTCGTTCCATATACTCACCACCCTCTGTGTGAAAAGTGACTAGTGGTGTCCCGCAGGGATCGGTTCTGGGACCTCTACTTTTTGTGATATTTATAGATGACTTAGATGAGGGGGTGGAGGGCTGGGTTAGTAAGTTTGCGGACGACACTAAGATAGGCTGTGTTGTGGATAGTGTGGAGGGATGTCGGAGCTTACAGAGGGATATTGATAGGGTGCAGAGCTGGGCTGACAAGTGGCAGATGGAGTTCAGTCCGGAGAAGTGTGAGGTGGTACACTTTGGAAGGACAAACTCCAGGGCAGAGTACTGGGTAAATGGCAAGGTACTTGGCAGTGTGGAGGAGCAGAGGGATCTGGGGGTTCATATTCACAGTTCATTGAAAGTTGCCTCACAGGTGGAAAGAGCAGTTAAGAAGGCCAATGGGATGTTGGCTTTCATAAATCGCGGGATTGAGTTTAAGAGCCACGAGGTTATGATGCAGCTTTACAAAACTCTAGTTAGGCCACATTTAGAGTATTGTGTTCAGTTCTGGTCGCCTCATTATAGGAAGGATGTGGAGGCGTTGGAGAGGGTGCAGAGGAGATTTACCAGGATGCTGCCTGGATTGGAGGGTATTGAATATGAGGAGAGGCTTAAGGTGCTGGGGCTTTATTCACTGGAAAGGAGGAGCATGGGAGGAGACATGATAGAGGTATATAAAATATTGAGAGGAATAGATAGAGTAGACAGTCAGCGCCTCCTTCCCAGGGCACCAATGCTCAAGACGAGAGGTCATGGCTTTAAGGTTATGGGTGGGAGGTTCAGGGGAGATGTTAGAGGGAGGTTTTTCACCCAAAGAGTGGTTGGTGCATGGAATGCACTGCCTGGGGTGGTGGTGGAGGCAGATACATTGAACAGGTTCAAGAGCTTGTTGGATAGGCATATGGAGGAACGTGAGATAGAGGGATATGCGGGAGGAAGGGGTTAGGTAGTGTGAGGGTGGTCTGATGGACGGCACGACACGGTGGGCCGAAGGGCCTGTTTTGTGCTGTATGGTTCTATGGTTCTATGGTTTATGGTTCCCTTTTAAATTTTTCCCCTCTCACCCTAAATCTCTGCCCCCTAGTTTTGGACTCCCCTACCCTGGGGAAAAGGCTGCTTCTGTCCACCCTATCTATGCCCCTCATGATTCTATAAACTTTGTATTTATTGGTCACAGAGCTTTACAGCATGGAAGCAGGCCCTTCAGTACACCTCATCTATGCCAACCATCATGCCAGTCTACAGTAACCTTACTTGCCTGAATTAATTCCATATCCCTCTGTGCCCTGCTGACTGCAGCACCTGTCCAGATGCCTCTCAAATATTGTTCCTGTTCCTACCTCCACCTCCTCCTCTGGCAGCTCATTCCAGATACCAACTACTCTTTGTGTGAAAAATTTACCCCTCAGATCCCCTTTAAATCTCCTTCCTCTCACCTTAAACATTTGCCCTCTACTAGGGGAAACAGAATCTGGCTATCTACCCTATCCATGCCCCTCATGGTTTTATCTTCCTCCGTGATTCCCTCTCAGCCTCTTTTGCTCCAGGGAAAAAAGACCCAGCCTGTCCAATCTATCCTTAGAATTCAAGCCCCCCAATCCAGGCAACATCTTTGTGAATCTTTCCTGCAATCTCTCCAACTTAATCACATCATAGAGTCTCACAGCATGGAAACAGGCCCTTTAGCCCAAATCATCCATGCCGACTATGTTGCCCAGTGAGCTCGTCCCATCTGCCCGCGTTTGGCCCACAGCCCTCTAGACCTCTCCTATCCATGGACTTATTTAGATGGCTTTTAAACATTGCTAATGTGCCCGCCTCAACCACTATTTCTGGCAGCTCATTCCAAATATGCACCACCATTTTGTGTGAAGAAGCTTCCCCTGATGTCCCTTTTAAATCTCTCGCCTTTGATCTTAAACCTATGCCCTCTTGTTTTTAGCACTCCCTCCCTGGGGAAAAGACTCTGTGCTTTCTATGTCCCTGATGATCTTATACACCTCTATCGGGTCTATTGTTTTGCAGTCATTCTGTACCTTTCATGCCGTTATATTATATCTACAATAGACAGCACCAAAGCAACACAGGAGGACAGCGCCTTCAAGTGCAGTCGCTGCAGCCGAGACTGTCACTCCCGTGTAGGCCTCCACAGACACAACAGACGCTGCTCTACCACTACCGACTGAAACAAGACTCTCCATGCGCAGATCCATGGTCTCGCGAGACTAACGGATGCCACCAATAGACAACCTTTTACTGTAGCATAGGTAATATTTTTCTGTCCTATTTTAACTTTTATTACCTTTGTCATTCAAGGAACTCAAGTGTCAGATGCCTCAATGTTTTTGGCTACACATCAAGTGCTGGTTAATGGGATTAACATAGATTGGTAAATTGGTTTATTATTGTCACATGTACTGAGGCACAGTGAAAAACTTTGTTTTGCATGCCTTCCATTTAGATCATTTCATTACAACAATGCATCAAGGTAGTACAAGGGAAAACAATAACAGAATGCAGAATAAAGTGTTACGGTTACAGAGAAAGTGCAGTGCAGGCAGACAGTAAGGTGCAAGGTCATGACAAGGTGAAGGGACCATCTTATTGTACAAGAGGTCCTAGACAATGGGAACTTGACATGGTGGACAGAAGGTCTTGCTTCTGTACTGTGTGAATTTTTAAAAAAATTTTATTTACAGCGTGGTAACAGGCCCTTCCGGCCCAATGAGTCCACGCCGCCCATTTTTTAAACCCAAATTAACCTACCCGTACGTCTTTGGAATGTGGGAGGAAACCGGAGCTCCCGGAGGAAACCCACGCAGACACGGGAGAACGTACAAACTCCTTACAGACAGCGATGGGAATTGAACCCCGAGTGCTGGCACTGTAATAGCGTTGCACTAACCACTATGCTACTGTGCGACTCTGATGCTTGTTCTTATTATCCGACCATGCTTGGTTTGCTCTCAAATTATTGTCCACTTTTGCCCAATCAGTGATTCAGACTGATCAATTTTCCTGTCCATCGAAGGCACCCTTCCCCAATCATTGAAACTGCCTGTTTTACAGTTGTATATTTCTTTTATTTCTCTTTATCCTATTTTTCTAACTACTTAAAGTCGATTGACATTTCCAAAACTGAACCATCAAAAAACTTGTGTTCGCTCTGGGCAAGGTTATGCCAAAAGCCAATGTCTCACCAACATTTGGTCTTGTACCTTTACCATGAGCACTGTCAGACTCCTGACTTGTGACGCTGATCACCGTCATTGCATTCATAGGTACGATGTAAGAACTCAGCTTCAGTGTAAGTACAAAACGCTTGTAGACAGGGCAGGCACGGTAGTGCAGCAGTTAGTGTAATGTTTTACAGTGCCAGCAACCCGGGTTTAATTCCCGCTGCTGCCTGTAAGGAGTTTGTACATTCTCCCCGTGTCTGCGTGAGTTTCCTTCGGGTGCTCCGGTTTCCTCCCGCATTCCAAAGACGTACGGGTTAGGAAGTTGTGGCATGTTATGTTGGCGCCGGAAGCGTAGCGACACTTGCGGGCTGCCCCCAGAACACTTGACGTAAAAGATGCATTTCACTGTGTGTTTCAATGTACATGTGACTAATAAAGAAATCTTATAATACTCCACTGAAGGTGGACGGTAACAGTGTTTTCCCCAGGGTAGAGGACTCCAAAACTAGGGGGCATAGATTTAGAGTGAGAGGGGAAAGATTTAAAAGGGACCCGAGTGAAAACTTTTTCATGCAGAGGGTGGTGAGTGTATGGAACGAGCTGCCAGAGGAAGTGGGTGAGGCAGGTACAATAGTATCATTTAAGAAGCACTTGGATCGGTACATGGAGGGGCGGGGCTTGGAGGGATATGGGCCGAACGTGGGAAATTGGGACTAGATGAGTGGGCACCGTGGTCAGCATGGACTGGTTGGGCTGAAGGGCCTGTATCCGTGCTGTATTGCTCTGTGACTCTAATACCCTTCTCCCTAGCCTTGTCTCTACACTTTAGTTAACACACCATATAGTACGACAGAATAGGAAGGAGGGAATAATGGGAGCTTTTCAGAAAGGTACAGTAATTGTCCAGGAGATTCTAATCCACACGTAAACTTCAAAAATTAGATGGGCAAAGGTAGCCGGAGTAAGCAGTGCTCAGAGGAGCAGGTTCTGAAAGTCAACCAGAAAGCAGATGAGAGCACACCTGGGACCGTGCAATGAGAGAGGATTAATTAGTGACCCTCATCGTGACGGCAGCCCTGGGTAGCAACAATCAGAATTTGATTGAATTTTGCATTCAGTTTGAAGGAGAGAGGGATGTAGCCAGGGCTAGGATACTAAATTTTAACAAGGGGCAGCTATGAGGTTCTGAGAGCAGAGCTAACTAAAGTGAACTGCCCCAAATCAAGTGAAGGGATCTGTCTGGAGGTGATGCAGATATTTAAGGGGAACTCTCAGAATGCCCAGTTAGATACGTACCCACAAGGAAGAAAAATCAAGGAGGTGGGCCCCTCTGTCTGCAGTTAGGTACATAGAACATAGAACGCTACAGCACAGAACAGGCCCTTCGGCCCACAATGTTGTGCCGACATTTTATCCTGCTCTAAGATCTATCTAACCCTTCCCTCCCATGTAGACCCCTATTTTTCTATCATGCATGTGTCTATCTAAGAGTCTCTTAAATGTCCCTAATGTTTCTGCCCCAACGACATCTGCCGGCAGTGCGTTCCATGCACCCACCGCTCTCTGTGTAAAAATACGTACCCCTGACATCCCCCTTATACCTTCCTCCAATCACCCTAAAATTATTCCCCCTCGTGTTAGCCATTGTTGCCCTGGGAAAAAGTCTCTGACTGTCCACTCGATCTATGCCTCTTATCATCTTGTACACCTCTATCAAGCCACCTCTCATCCTCCTTCTCTACAAAGAGAAAAGTCCTAGTTCGCTCAACCTATCCTCATAAGACATGCTCTCCAATCCAGGCAACATCCTGGTAAATCTCTTCTGCACCCTCTCTAAAGCTTCCACATCCTTCCTATAATGAGGCGACCAGAACTGAACACAATACTCCAAGTGTGGTCTGACCAGAGTTCTATAGAGCTGCAACATCACCTCGTGGCTCTTGAACTCAATATCCCGACTAATGAAGGCCGATACTCCATACGCCTTCTCAACAACCCTATCGATCTGCGTGGCAACCTTGATGAAATGTTTAAGATGCTGAAGACTAAAAGGTTGCAAGTGAGAAGATTGGGCAGAATATAAGTTACCGAGGGGTCTTGACAATGGGGAAGTGGAGAGAATGCTTCCTCTCTCGTGATATCCAAGAACTAGGGGTCACTACTTTAAGGGATTCCCCTTGTAAGAGATGACGTGATATTTATTTTCTCTCAGAGGGTTGTTGGACTTCCTCAGAGGATGGTCTAAGCAGAGGCTTTGAATATTTTAAGGCAGAGGGAGATAGATTCTTGGCAGCCAAAGGGAGTGGATAGGGAGGGGAGAGGTTATTGTGCGTCGGTGGGAATTTGAAGTTGTGGTTTTATGAAATGGCAGTGCCGGCTTGAGAGGCCCTGTGGTCTACTCCTGAAATTGGAATTGGAATTGGTCTATTATTGTCACTTGTACCGAGGTACATTGAAAAATTTGTCTTGCATACCGTTCATACAGATCAATTCATTACTCACTGCATTGAGGTAGTACAAGGTAAAACAATACAGAATTAATCTAGACAAGCACACCAGCACCTCTGCTTCCTCGGAAGGCTCAGGAAATTTGGCATGTCCTGGATAACTGTCACCAATTTTTACTGACATAGAAAACGTTCTATCCAGATACATCACGGTTTGGTATAGCAACTGTTCTGCCCAGGACCGCAAGAAACGGCAGAGAGTTGTGAACACAGCCCAGCGCATCACGGACACCAGACTCCACTCCATGGACTCTGCCTAGACTTCCTTCAGGAAAGCAGCCAACATAATCAAGGACCCCACCCACCCCGGACATTCTCTCTTCTCCCCTCTCCCATCGGGCCAAAGATAGAAAAGCTTGTAAGCACACACCACCAGACTCAATGACAGCTTCTATCCTGCTGTTATAAGACTCTTGAACAGACCCCTGTGCACTAAAGATGAACTCTTGTTTTCTCAATCTACCTTGCCGTGGCCCTTGTGTCTTATTGTCTACCTGCACTGCACTTTCTCTGCAACCGTAACAGTTCATTCTGCATTCTGTGATTTTTTTCTTTTGTACTACCTTGAAGTACTGATGTACTGAATGCTCAGACTGGATGGCATGCAAAGAAAAATTTTTCACTGTTTCGTGGTATATGTCACAATAATAAACCAACTACCAAGTATCACATGCACCAGCTCAAACTGTTGCAGTTATATTCAATGTCTAATAAGTGGGTAAGTTTCACAACTTTACATCCTTGGATTTTATTACTAAGTTTGTTACTGCAGCTACTGTGTAATGAAGCTTGTGGAGAATGAGGTAACTTGAACCCCAAATCTTAGATTTCTTCATGATTATAGATTCTAAAAGATGCTATCTTCTCTACTCCTTAACAGTGAGTGTGGATCGCTGATACAATCCAGTCAAGAGCAACACAAAATCAGGGCCATTATAAACTTCCTGCATTCTAAGGTAATCTGCAGTGCTATTTACTGAACTGTTTCAGCCATGCACAGTTGCTAGTGCAGTCAAAATCGACCATTCCTTAAGACGTAGAAGCAGAATTAGGCCATTCAGCCCATTGAGTCTGCTCCACCATTCAATCATGGCTGATGGTTGATAGGTTCTGAATTGGTAAGGGGGTTAAGGGGAGAAGATGGGAGGATGGTCACTGACTGTGATGAAACTTGAGCGATACTTTCTCCAGATCCCATTAAAGAACTTGTCTTGTGCATGATCCCATCCCATTCTCTCTGTTCCATTCCCGCACTGCCGATTGACAAAGGCCATATTTTGGATCCCATGGTGAAGCACATGTTGTAGTACCCCACTCTCCCACCTCCTCCTCATAGCCCTTAACCCCTTTACCAAATCAGAACCTATCAATCTCAGCCTGAAATACACCCAATGACTTGGCTTCCACAGCCTCTGTGGCAATGAGTTCCACAGATTCACCACCCTCTGGCTGAAGAAATTCCTCCTCATCTCAGTTCTAAAGGGACGTCCCTTTATTTTGAGGCTGTGTCCTTGGATCCTAGACTCGCCCACTGATGGAAACATCCTCTAAATGTAGTGTAGGGGTTAGTGTAATGTTATTACAGCGCCAGTGACCCCGGTTCAATTCCCGCCGCTGTCTGTAAGGAGTTTGTACGTTCTCCCCGTGTCTGCGTGGGTTTCCTCCGGGTGCTCCGGTTTCCTCCCACATTCCAAAGATGTAGGGGTTAGGAAGTTGTGGGCGTGCTATGTTGGCGCCAGAAGCATGGCGACACTTGCGGGCTGCCCCCAGAACACTCTATGTGAAAGATGCATTTTACTGAGTGTTTCGATGTACATGTGACTAATAAAGATCTTACCTTATCTTATCTTATCTCTTTCCAGGCCTTTTGGTATCCAGTCAGTTTCAATGAGATTCCCCCCTCGTCCTTCTGAATTCCATTGAATACAGTCCCAGAGACATCACATGGAGCTATAGTAACATTCTGCTTCAGTTTAACATGCAGATCCATCAGTATTTGTTTCCTGAAGAAAGACTGGTTTCAGCAATGCACAGCTGGAACGTGAAACAGCACAATGGAAGCCCACATAAAGTATATGTCTTTTTTCTCCTTATTCTTCTGAGATCTCCTGTGGTGCAATTGTTTCCGTTGCTCTAGTTTGCCTCCTCATTTTTTGAGTTGTTAACACAAATGAAAGCAGCAAGGGTTGCACAAGGAAGCTTGAGTGAAAATAGAAAAGAAATGCTTGCATCTTGCACTGGCAAATCTCTCATTAAAATAACCAAAGAGAAAGCCTGGTTATTAAGCAGTATCTTACCCCAGAGCAAAGTATAAGAGTCATTGCAGCTATATAAAACTTTGGTGAGGTCACACTTGGAGTACTGTGTGCAGTTCTGGTCACCCCATTACGGGTAGGGTGTGGAGGCTTTGGAGAGGGTGCAGAAGAGGTTTGCCAAGATGCTGCCTGGATTAGAGGACATGAGCTATAAGGAGAGGTCGGAAAACTTGGGCTGTTTTCTCTGGAGCGGCAGAGGCTGAGGGGAGACCTGATAGAAGTTTATAAAATTATGAGAGGCAGAGATAGAGTAGACAGTCAGAATCCTTCTCTCAGGGTAGAAATATCAAATACCAGAGGGCATGCATTTAAGGTGAGGGGGGCAAAGTTCAAAGGAGGTGTACGGGGCAAGATTTTTGGAGTGGGGGTGCCTGGAGTGGGCTGCCAGGAGTGGCGGTGGAGGCAGATGCGATAGAAGTGTTTAAGAGGCTGTTAGATAGGTGCATGAATGTGCAGGGAATGGATGGATGTGGATTGTTTGCAGACAGAAGGGAATTAGTTTAATTTGGCAATGTGTTCGGCACAGACATTGTGGGCTGAAGGGTCTGTTCCTGTGCTGTACTGTCCTGTGTTCTATATTCCAGCAACTCAGAGTAGGAAACTTAAGACAGTGTCAATGTCAATCCGCAGTAACAAAAGCTTCAAAACTGAGATTCTGGTGTAGCAAACAACATGCAAGTGTTTCAGAACACTTCAACTCTGTAACAACTGTAATTCAGACTCAGAACACTTATACTTAGCATGTGTTCTGCTTCCATAATGCTAGCCAGCATACTGGGTGCAAGAAGAAAAACAGAACTACAGAACAGGATAGAACAACTTCAAAGATTCTGTTCTACATTTAGATTGTGCCACTGATCACTAATAAGTCCAGACTGAAGCAAAATTTTAGTGCAGGTAGTTCTGCTGTAACCTGTGGTTCCATTGCACGAATTGGTTACAACACGATTGATAGATCAGGGAACACTAGATGAGATAAGATTAGATAAGATTTCTTTATTAGTCACATGTACACTGAAACACACAGTGAAATGCATCTTTTGCGTAGAGTGTTCTGGGGGCAGCCCGCAAGTGTCGCCACACTTCTGGCATCAGTGTAGCATGCCCACAACTTCCTAACCTGTACGTCTTTGGAATGTGGGAGGAAACTGGATCACCCGGAGGAAACCCACGCAGACACGGGGAGAACGTACAAACTCCTTACAGACAGCAGCGGGAATTGAACCCGGGTCGCTGGCGCTGTAATAGCGTTACATTAACTACTGCACTACACGGGTCGCATTGGTTATAACACAATCGTCATCAGGAAATCCTGTTTAAATCAAGACACAAGAGACTGCAGATGCTGGAAATCTGGACCAACACACAAAGGAGCTGGAGAAACTCAGTGGGTCGGGCAGCATCTGTGGAGGGAAATGGACAGCTGACGTTATGGGTCAAGACCCATCTGCCAGACATGATGAAAGGTCTCAGCCTGAAACATCGACGGTCCATTTCCCTCCATAGATGCTGCCCGACCCGCTGAGTTTCTCCAGCGTTTTGTGTGTTGAACCTGTTTAACTCTGTGCTTTGAAGGCAACTGTGATAACACGACTTTCTATAAGTCAAGGTTTCTTAGGAAGGTAACTATCATGTTACAGCAGAACTACCCATATCAGTGAAAATCTTGATTTTGGTGCAATCAACGTCTTACTGCAGATTTTGAATCTGATGTCTGTTGTTTATGAAGGATTCCCAAGTGATGATCTCTCATCTACAGACCTTTGCTACCAGGGTGTTTCCAGATGATCTTTGTTGTTCGAGGATGTACAGTGCAACAGATCACTGCTTGAGCATCTTGAAAGTCTTGTGCTATTTGATAGATTGCCCCAGTACTCCAATCGGGAAATGGAAAATTATATTTCAATTGATTTAATAATTCATGTCCCTTCATAGCCTTCTCAATGTTTGCCAGAATTTAACAACATTTTTAAAATCTTCTCTTTGTGTATTTGCTGCCAGTTTTGACCACACTTTAGATATAGATATCAAAATTCTTGAGAATAGCTCTGGAGCATCTAGACAGTAAAGACACCTACGTTAGACTATTATTTATTGACTACAACTCTGCCTTCAATACTATAATTCCAAGCAAACTCATCACCAAACTCTGAGACATGGAACTCAACACCTCCCTCTGCAACTGGATCCTTGACTTCCTGACCAACAGACAGCAATCAGTGAGGATAGGCAGCAACCTCTAGCACGATTATTCTCAACACTGGTGCCCCACAAGGCTGCATCCTCAGCCCTCTACTCTACTCCCTATACACTCAAGACTGTGTGGCCAGATCTGTTCTAACTCCATCTACAAGTTTGCAGATGATACCACCGTAGTGGGCCGTACCTCAAATAATGATGTCGGAGTACAGGAAGGAGATAGAGAGCTTAGTGACATGGTGTCATGAGAACAACTTTTCCCTCAATGTCAGCAAAACAAAAGAACTGGTCATTGACTTCAGGAAAGGGGGTGGTGTACATGCACCCGTCTACATCAATGGTGCTGAGGTTGAAAGGGTTGAGAGTTTCAAGTTCCAAGGAGTGAACATCACCAATAGCCTGTCCTGGTCCAATCATGTAGATGCCATGGCCAAGAAAGCTCACCAGCGCCTCTACTTCCTCAGGAGGCTAAAGAAATTCGGTCTGTCTCCTTTGACACTCACCAACTTTTATTGATGCACCATAGAAAGCATCCTATCTGGATGCATCACGGCTTGGTATGGCAACTGCTTTGCCCCTGGACCGCAAGAAACTGCAGAGAGTTGTGGACACAGCCCAGCATGTCACAGAAACCAGCCTCCCCTCCATGGACTCTTGTCTTTACCTCTCGCTGCCTTGGTGTAGCAGCCAGCATAATCAAAGACCCCACCCACCCGAGACATTCTCTCTTCTCTCCTCTCCCATCAGGTAGAAGATACAGGAGCCTGAGGGCACGTACCACCAGGCTCAAGGACAGCTTCTATCCCACAGTGATAAGACTATTAAACAGTTCCCTTATACGATGAGATGGACTCTTGACCTCACAAACTACCTCATTATGACCTTGCACCTTATTGTCTGCCTGCACTGCACTTCCCTGTAGCTGTGACACTTTACTCTGTATTCTGTTATTGTTTTTACCATGTACTACCTCAATGCACTGTGTAATGAACTGACCTGTATGAACGGTATGCAAGACAGGTTTTTCACTGTACCAAGGTACAAGTGACAATAATAAACCAATACCATACATGAGGGGTGTATAGCTGAACTGTGGTCTGGAGTGTTTGTATATTCCCTACTCCCTTTAAACTCACAGGGTTCATTGGGCAATTTATTGCATTACAGTGTAACATGTAAAGTGAAATAAAAGTGTGTTTGGATATAAGTAAGAATAACATCCAATAGTCTGGAAAATCTGCTCGTCTGGCACGACCAAAGTCCCAGTGGTGTTGGATTATAGGAGTTTTACAGTATTGGTAGTCTTAAAATAAATACATTGTGACTAATTCTCATTGATGGCGTTGGTCTTTTCTTATCTATGAGCCAACGTGCTGAGCCAGGACCCCAGTATCATTAATGACCAAACCTTGGAAATACAGGATCTCGGTGAAAGTGGTTTGCTGCAATGCTGCAATTATAAACATACAAATGAATGAATCAGGAGCCAGAGTAGGGCTCTCAGCCCCTTGAATCTGCTCTGCTGTTCAGTAAGGTCATGGCTTATCTAATTGTGGCCTCAACTCTGCCTTCCTGTCTACCCATTTGTGATCGTTCATCCCCTTAGATTCATAGATTCATATACAGCATGAAAACAGGCCCTTCGGCCCAACTCATCCTTGCTGACAAAGGTGCCTAAATCAGCTGGTCCCATTTGTCTGCATTCTGCCCATATCCCTCTAAACCTCACACTCAATGTTTCATGAACAGCTTCTTCCCCTCCGCCATCAGATTTCTGAATGGTCCATGAACTCATGAACACTAAGATAAGATAAGATATCTTTATTAGTCACATCTACATCAACACACACAGTGAAAAGCATCTTTGTGCATAGAGTTTTCGGGGGGCAGCCCGCAAGTGTCACCACGCTTCCAGCACCAACATAGCATGCCCACAACTTCCTAACCTGTACGTCTTTGGAATGCGGGAGGAAACCGGAGCATCCGGAGGAAACCCACGCAGACACGGGGAGAACATACAAACTCCTTACAGATGTGGCCAGAATTGAACCCGGGTCGCTGGCGCTGTAGTAGCATTATGTTAACCACTACACCACTGTGCCTGCGTTATTCCTCTTTTGCACTATTTATTTATTTTGTAATTATCATAATTTTACGTTTTTGCACTGTACCACTGATCCAATATATAGGATGGAAAAGCAGGGCAGTGATAGGTGGACAGAAGAGGGGAGGCGGGGTGGGCACAGGGTGGTGATAGGTAGATGCAGGTCAGAGATGGTGATGGGCAGGTGCGGGGCAGGAGGGGAGAGCAGGTCCACTGGGGGATGGGGCAAAGGTAAGGAGAGAGAGAGGAAAAAAGGGGTAGAAAAAATAGAGAGAGGCTTGGAAAGGGAAGAAGAGAAGAGGCGTGGTTGGTGGCGGGTGGCAGGGGGAAGGGGGGGGTGGGGGATTACTTATAGTGTGAGAATTCAACGTTCATGCCATCAGGCTGCAAGGTTCCAAGACGGAAAACGAGGTGCTGTTCCTCCAGTTTGCGCTTGGAATTCTCCCGGCAGTGGAGGAGGCCGAGGACTGACGTATCAGTGACAGTGTGGGAGGGGGAGTTGAAGTGACCGGCAATGGGGAGATGCAGATCGCGGTTACGGACTGAGCGCGGGTGTTCTGCGAAACGGTCATTTAGTCGCCAATGTAGAGGAGGCCACACTTGGAGCACCGAATGCAGTAGATGCTATTAGGGGAGGTGCAGGTGAATCTCTGTCTCACCTGAAAGGACTGTTTAGGTCCCTGGATGGCAGTGGTGTCGGGACAGGTGTTGCACCTATGGCAATGGTAAGTTCCCAGGGTGGGAGCGAGATGGTTTGTGGGGGGGGGGGGGGGGGGGGGAGGAGTGAACAAGGGAGTCACGGAGAGAGTGGTCCCAGTGAAAGGCAGAAAGAGGTGCTTGGTAGTGGGATTCCCTTGGAGATGGCAGAAGTGGCGGAGAATAACGTAGGCTGCTGGGATGAAATATGAGGACAAGGGGGACCCTATCCCTATTGGGTCTGGGAACGGATGGGGGTGAGAGGAGAGGTGCGGGAAATGGCAGAGATATGGGTGTGGGCTGTCTCGACCACAGTCAGGAAGGGCAAGTTGGGAGAACACGCACCAGTCCTCACTGAGGGGTCAGCGGCGGAAAGGGTGAGCAGCTTCAAGTTCCAGAGCGTCAACATCTCAGAGGATCTATCCCGAGCCCAACACATTGATGCAATCATGAAGAAGACATGCCAGCGGCTCTACTTCATTAGGAGTTTGAGAAGATCCGGTATGAAGACTCTTAAACTCTCAGAGGAGACTCTTAGATAGTCACACGAATGATAGAAAAATGGAGGGCTACGTGGGAGGGAAGGGTTAAATGGATCTGAGAGCAGGATAAATTGTTGGCACAACATCGTGGGCTGAAGGACCTGCACTGTGCTGTAATGTTCTATGCTCTCTGTCACCAAAGACTCTTGCAAATTTCTACAGAAGTACGGTGGAGAACATTCTGACTGGGTGCATCACAGCCTGGTATGGAGGCTCCAATAAGCAGGATCACAAGGGGCTGCAGAGGGTTGCAGACCCAGTCAACTCCATCACAGGCACATCCCTCCCCACCATGGAGGACATCTTCAAGAGGTAGTGCTTCAAAGCAGTGGCATTCATTACTTAGGACCCTCATCATCCGAGACATGCTCTAACGCTATTACAGTGCCAGTGACCTGGGTTCAATTCCGGCCGCTGTCTGTAAGGAGTTTGTACGTTCTGCCCGTGTGTCTGCGTGGGTTTCTTCCGGGTGCTCCAGTTTCCTCCCACATTGCAAAGACTTATGGGTTAGGAAGTTGTGGGCATGCTATGTTGGCGCCGGAAGCGTGGCGACACTTGCGGGCTGCCCCCAGAACACTCTACACAAAAGATGCATTTCACTGTGTGTTTCGATGTACATGTGACTAATAAAGGTACCCTATCTTACTATCGGAGAGGAGACACCTCAAGAAGGCGGCATCCATCACTAAGGATCCTCACCATCCGGGACATGCCCTCTTCTCATTACCTCCATCAGGGAGGAAGTACAGGAGCCTGAAGACCCACACTCAATGATTCAGGAGCAGCTTCTTCCCCTCCGCCATCAGATTTCTGAATGGTCCATGAACCCATGAACACTGCCTCGTTATTCCTTTATTTTGCATTATTTAGTTATTTTGTAATTTATAGTAATTTTATGTCTTGCACTGTACTGCTGCCTCAAAACAACAATTTTCATGACATACAAGTCTGTGATAATAAACCTGATTCTGATTCTGATTCTGATCTAAAGCAATCCACTCGATGAATGGCACTCAAGAAGGAAGATGTGCTTAAAATGGGACTAATGTAGGGTTAGTGTAAACGGGTGGCAAATGTTCAGCACAGACTCCATTGTCCCAAGATCCTATTTCTATGCTGTATCTCTCTATGGTTCTATGACTCTTAAGTACCATCTTTCACTGCCTCCTAAATCATTTTAGAACATAGATATAGAATGCTACAGCACAGTACAGGCCCTTCGGCCCACAATGTTGAGCTGACATTTTATCCTGCTCTAACATCTATCTAACCCTTCCCCCTCACATAGCTCCCTATTTTTCGAACTAAACAGTTTGGAACTGGTTATAGGTCTAATATACAGCACCAGAAACTGCTTTACCCGCAGTAAACTCCCTTTAAGAACATAAGGTAATGGCCAAATAGTATGTCTTAATTGTTATGTGTTTCCTCAATACTGCCTTAATATACTAGCCAGGATTTTGCAGTTTTTATCTGTTTATGGCCAGCTGGGGAGATCTAAACACCTATTTGAAATGGGCAAACTCAGTGCAGTGTTCACAAATAAGGCCTTCTTGCATTCATGTGTTATAGGTATTCACTGGGGTTCCTCACATGGTCTGCAAGTACAAGTAACCAGGTAAGGAATTTTGTTCCTTGCAAAGAGAGGAAAGAAAACAATTTTTTGGGTTCCTTTTGGTAATTGGTTTATTATTGTCACGCGTACCAAGATACAGTGAAAAACTTTGTTTTGCATGCCATCCATACAGATCATTTCATCACAACAGTAAATTGAGGTAGTACAAGGGTAAAGCAATAACAGAATGCAGAATAAAGTGTTACGGTTACAGAGAAAGTGCAGTGCAGGCAGACAATAAGGCACCAGGCCATGATGAAGTAGATTGTAAGGTCAAGAGTCCATCTTATCGTACAAGAGGTCTGTTCAATAGTCTTATCACAGTGGGGTAGAAGCTGTCCTTGAGCCTGGTGGTGCATGCCTTCAGGCTTTTGTACTTTCTGCTTGATGGGAGAGGGGAGAAGAGAGAATGTCCAGGACGGGAGGGGTCTTTGATTATGTTGGCTGATTTTCCGAGGCAGCGAGAAATGTAGACAGAGTCCATGAAGGGGAGGCTGGTTTCCGTGATGTGCTGAGCTGTGTCCACAACTCTCTGCAGTTTCTTGTGGTCAAGCTGTTATGCATCGAGATAAGATGCTTTCTATGGTGAATATATAAAATTGGTGAAACTCAACAGTAACATATGGAATTTCCATAGTCTCTTGAGGAAGTAGAGGCGCTGGTGAGCTTTCTTGGCCGTGGCATCTATGTGGTTGGAGCAGGAGAGGCTGTTGGTGATATTCTTGGAACTCAAAGCTTTCAGCCATCTTGACCTCAGCACCATTGAAGTAGACAGGTGCATGTACACCGCCCCCCTTCCTGAAGTCAATGACCAGCTCTTTTGTTTTGCTGACATTGAGGGAAAGGTTGTTGTCATGACACCATGTCACTAAGCTCGTTATCTCCTTCCTGTACCCTGACTCATTGTCATTTGAGATATGGCCTACTACAGTGGTATCAACTACAAACTTGTAGATGGAGTTAGAACAGAATCTGGCCACACAGTCATGAGTGTATAGGGAGTAGAGTAGAGGGCTGAGGACGCAGCCTTGTGGGACACCAGTGTTGACGATAATCGTGTCGGAAGTGTAGCTGCTTATCCTCACTGATTGTGGTCCATTGGTGTTGAAGTCAAGGATCCAGTTGCAGAGGGAGGTGTTGAGTCCCAGGTCTCGGAGTTTGGAGATGAGTTTGCTTGTCACAAGCAAAAGCAATTTTAACTGAAGTTGCTAATTCCGATGGAATCAGATTCCCCATCTCCACTATCCTCATTTTTGCTCAGTCAGTTATGAATACTTTGTCATATATTTCATTATCACTTTCAAGAGAGAAATACCAAGGAAATCAATGCCTTTCAGTGGCATTAAATATTTAAATGCATTAAAAATGCATATTTTCATTTCATTCCTATTAATCTTAGGAAGAGTAGAGAATTTATTAGGAATTCTACACATGTCACTGCATGATTCCAACATAATTAATAAAAATATCACAAAAATAATATAATAATCTTGATTTTTTTCCAGGATGGTTAAAGAAGGAACTGTGATGCTGCTCTTGAAGTTAATAAGAAAAATAAACATAGATCATGTAAGATTATTAAAATAACTTTTAACTGTATTTGTATGAAGACAAAGGACTTTTGTGGGTACAAATCTGTCCAGAGTCAACTGTGATAAGCAATTAATAGAAAGTAGCAGTGTCCATATATTCTTTCCTGAATTCATTGCTGTTGTTTGGTATCCAATGGTACATTAACCGCTCCTTGGTTTTTGAAACCAATGCAAAGGAAACACATTCAGAACTTTTATTTCAACAAGGTCTCACCGAAGAGGTTTAACTCTGTGTAAGGTGAGGAGAATAAACTTAATGCGTTAAACAATGGGACCAATTGAATTAGATGGCAGAATCCAATGGGCAATGGGGGTCATGCAGGGTTTGAATTGCTGTATTTACCAAAGAACATTTAAGAAGCAGCAGAGAGACAAGGGATATAGAATGGAATGTGTATGAGCACTGGAAATGTAAAAACAATAGCACGACCACTCTTCACAGTGCGATACACAGGCAGGGTAGTGTAGCGGTTAGCGTAACGCTATTACTGTGCCAGCGACCTGGCTTCAATTCCGGCCGCTGTCTGTAAGGAGTTTGTACGTTCTCCCCGTGTCTGCGTGGGTTTCCTCTGGGTGCTCCGGTTTCCTCCCACATTCCAAAGACGTACAGGTTAGGAAGTTGTGGGCATGCTATGTTGGCACCGGAAGCGTGGCGACACTTGTGGGCTGCCCCCAGAACACTCTACGCAAAAGATGCATTTCACTGTGTGTTTTGATGTACGTGTGACTAATAAAGATATCTTATCTTATCTTAATAAACCAATACCAATATCAATACCAATAATCAACTGTATGGGAAAGGTGAAGCTCTCAATATCTGACACAGGAGTCGACAATTCCTTCCCCCCCCACAGATGCTACTCGACCCGCCTAGTTCCTCCAGCAGATTGTGTGTTGCCCCAGATTCCAGCATCTGCGGTCTCTTGTGCCTCCAGATACAGAATGTATTTGTTTATCAATCAACAGCCCCATCATTGCAAATTTGTTGTTAATTCACAGTACATAGCCCTGTCCCTAAAAGCAAATTGCTGGAGGAACTCAATGGGTCAGCCAGCATCAGTGGAGGCAAAGAGGTAGTCGACGTGTTGGATCAAGACCCTGTATCAGGACTCACCTGTGCTGAAGAGTTTTGGATAATCTCCCAATCTGCCTCTGGCATTATTCTGTGGAAATGAAATGACAACTGAGTATTATAATTCTTCCCACTAATATCTATTGCATTGTTGTTCCTACATTGCATGCCCTTCTGGTCACCCCATTGTAGGAAGGATGTGGAGGCTTTGGAGAGGGTGCAGAAGAGGTTCACCAGGATGCTGCCTGGATTAGAGGGCATGTGCTATGAGGAGAGGTTGGACAAACTTGTGTTGTTCTCTCTGGAGCAGCGGAGGCTGAGGGGAGACCTGATAGACGTTTATAAGATTATGAGAGGCATAGATAGAGTAGACAGGAGGTATGTTTATCCCAGGGTCGAAATGTCTAATACCAGAGGGCAGGCATTTAATGTAAGAGGGGGAAAGTTCACAGGAGATGACTGGGCAAGTTTTTTACACAGAGAGTGGTGGGTGCCTGGAATGTGCTGCCAGGGGTGGTGGTGGAGGCAGATACGATAGAAGTGTTTAAGAGGGTCTTACTTAGAGACATGAATGTGAAGTAAATGGAGGGATATGGACAGTAGAACATAGAACATTACAGCTCAGTACAGGCCCCTCGGCCCACAATGTTGTGCCGACCGATATAAACCTACTCCTTGATCAATCTGACCCTTGTCTCCTACACAGCCCATAACCCTCCATTTTTCTGACATCCATGTGCCTATCTAAGAGTCTTTTAAATGTCCCTATTGTATCAGCCTCTACCACCACCCCCAGCAGTGCGTTCCAGGCACCCACCACTCTCTGTGTAAAAAACCTACCTCTGACATCTCCCCTGAACTTTCCTCTACTCACCTTAAATGGATGTCCTCTGGTATTGACCATTGCTGCCCTGAGGAAGAGGTGCTGGCTGTCCACACCATCTATGCCCCTCATAATCTTATACACCTCTATCAAGTGGCCTCTCATCCTGCGTCACTCCAAAGAGAAAAGCCCTAGCTCGCTCAACCTTTCCTCATAAGACATGTTCTCTAAACCAGGCAGCATCCTGGTAAATCTCCTCTGCACCTTCTCTAAAGTTTCCACATCCTTCCTATAATGAGGCAACCAGAACTGAACACAATACTCTAAGTGTGGTCTCACCAGAGTTTTATAGAGCCGCAAAATTACCTCACGGCTCTTGAACTCAATCCCCCGACTAATGAAGGCCAACACACCATACACCTTCTTAACCACCCTATCAACTTGTGTGGCAACTTTGAGGGATCTATTGACATGGACCCCAAGATTCATCTGTTCCTCCACACTGCTAAGAATCCTTCTATTAACCTTGTACTCCGCCTTCAAGTTCTTTCTTCCAAAGTCTATCACTTCAGACTTTTTTGGATTGAACTCCATCTGCCACTTCTCCACCCAACTCTGCATTCTGTCTCTATCCTGTTGTAACCTACGACAACCTTCTACACTATCCATGACTCCTCCAATCTTCTTGTCATCTGCAAACTAACTAACCCATCCCTCCACTTCCTCATCCAAATCATTTATAAAATCACAAAGAGCAGGGGTCCCAGAACAGATCCCTGCGGAACACCACTAGTCAACCTCCAGGCAGAATACTCTCCATCTACTCTGCCTTTTGTGGGCAAGCCAATTCCGAATCCATGCAGCCAAGTCTCCATGGATCCTTTGCCTCATGACTTTCTGTATGAGCCTTCCATGGGGAAGCTTGTGAAACACCTTACTAAAGTCCATATACACTATATCCACCGCTCAAACTTCATCTATTTATTTTGTTACTTCCTCAAAAAACTCACTTTGGCTCCTGATGCACGATCCGCTCCTCACAAAGCCATGCTGACTGTAAGATAAGATCTTTATTAGTCACATGTACATCGAAACACACAGTGAAATACATCTTTTGCGTAGTGTTCTGGGGGCAGCCCGCAAGTGTCGCCACGCTTCCGGTGCCAACACAGCATGCCCACAACTTCTTAACCCGTACGTCATTGGGATGTGGGAGGAAACCGGAGCACCCGGAGGAAACCCACGCAGACACGGGGAGAACGTACAAACTCCTTACAGACAGTGGCTGGATTTGAACCCAGGCCACTGGCGCTGTAAAGCATAATGCTAACCACTACACCTCCGTGCCTGTCCTATAGCTTATGCCATTGTGTCAGCAGAAAGAAATAGTTGCATTAGGCATTTAATTACTAGTTTGATTTGGTCAGCACAACATTGTGGGTTGAAGGGCCTGTTCCTGTGCTGTACTGTCCTGTGTTCTATGTTGTATAATCAAAAATATGTGAAAGGTGAAGTCTTCAATATCCAACACATGACATCACCTCAAAGTCCAGTTCATTGTCATCTGCACAAGTACATGTGTGCACAGGTGCAATGAAAAACTTACTTGCAGCAGCATCACAGGCATGAGATGAGGACACCAAATTAATAGACAGGTTTTTGTAGATGGTTGGATCAACAGACCAGAAACCTGCACTGTTAACTCTCTCATACCTATTAGAGTGAAGGGACAATGCCGTGATTTAAAGCTTCTTGTCTTACAGCTCAGGGAGAAGATGACCACAACACATTGGAAGCATTCAGATCCCAGCAGAACCATGCTGCACCATGGCTGCCCTTGCACTCTTTTTGTGAGGGCTTGAAGAAAAGGCTGATGCTGACGTTAGCAGAACCTCAGCTCCTTTATCTGCAGGGCTTGGAGTAGAAATCGACAGAAGCCACCCATTGTTAAAACTTACTTCCTGCATCTCTCACAGCTGTGATGTATTTATTCAAAGACAACACATTCCTCTGCAGTTACCGAGAGGTCCAGAACACAGGGAACATGATGTAAGCTGGTCCCAGCTTTGTAGAGAATTCAGTGGAGGCTTACAGAAAGGTGAAGAGACCAGAATGGATTTGTATAGATAAAACTACACCTCAGATCACACAAGGACAGAGAAAGAGAGAGAGAAAGAGTGAGAGAGAGAGAGAGAGAGAGTACATGAATAAGAGTGTGTGAGTGAGAGAGAGAGAGAGAGAGAGAGAAGTGGGGAGGGATAGAATTGCGGATGGGAGAGAGTAAGAGTGGGGAACGGCTAATGGGAGCGAGGTTGACAAGGAGAGTTGATTGAAGCCCACCCAAGCTCCTCCCAGCATGGAATCCAGACCACTCCTTCAGTTGGAAGCCCTGGCTCAGTTCGATGTGTAGCTCATTGTTCAGGGACTGACTTGGAGAAGATCTCCTTTTATCCTTTCTCCGATCCCCCCTTCCTCATTCTCCCTCTGCTTGTCACTCCCCCAATTACCACCGTCCTGCACTCCCACCTCCACTCCCACAGACCAACCCCCTCAGTCTCTCTTCCTCTCTCTCTAAGGCAGGCACGGTGTAGCACTTTACAACGCAAACGACCCGGGTTCAATTCCGGCCGCTGTCTGTAAGGACTTTGTACGCTCTCCCCGTGTCTGCGTGAGTTTCCTCCGGGTGCTCCGGTTTCCTCCCACATTCCAAAGATGTACGGGTTAGGAAGTTGTGGGCATGCTATGTTGGGGCCGGAAGCGTGGCAACCCTTGTGGGCTGCCCACAGAACACTCTACACAAAAGATGCATTTCACCGTGTGTTTCAATGTACATGTGACTAATAAAAATCTCTCTCTCTCTCTCTCTCGTCTTTAAGTATTTCCCCCACAACCCCCACCACACCCCCTCAAAAGCTACTATTGTGTGATAATGTAATTAAAATTTACAGTAGCCTAAATCAGTCCACAACACTACAGTTAAGGGGTAATAGAGGCTGCTTCTTACAGGATAGGGAAATAATCAGCAGTCCATCCATCACCTTGTAGCTGCAGTGTAGAAAATTCAGGCACAGAACACATCTCTGAGAAACCATGATTGTAAAGGAGTTTAGTAATCCCAGGGGGTGATTAAATACTTTCATTCTCTCGTCAGTGAATGTTTTAACAGAAGTGAGTCTAACTTTCAGATTGCTTGATGCTCCTGATATATTTCAAAGGAGAACAGAAACAGGGCTGCTTTCAGACAAATGCACTATTTGCTATAATGCTGTCCTTCTTTCTCTTTAGTTCTTTCTTCTTGTCTATCTGAGACTAGAATAATTGAAGTCTTTTATACCGTCTGTTGCTTAGGTTATTTTTGTGGAATAATTGCCCTCCCTCTTGCTTTTGCTCAAAACATCTGGAGTTCCTGCCAGCTCCTCCGCTGGCACACTTGAGATTCCAATACCCAATAATGAATGCCTGGTAACACAACACATAGCTGTGTTTTAGTCAATGTGAATTGAATGAATTGTGCTTCATTATACCTTACAGTCAAGTTACTGCAAAACCTTTCTGTAAGTTTTTGCTACTCTCCGGTTTCACTGCAACTGATTATTTACTTTATTGTGACACAGAAGGTCCTTGCAGAATCCCAGGAATCCCATATTCCTCTCCTTACTTTTACCCTGGACCTTCAACTTATTCTCCCTCACATGCATCAACACTTCTTTTAATTCTCTTTGCTATTTCATTATATTAAGGGGGTCAATTAACCTACCAGCACATCGTTGGGATGTGGGATGAAACCAGGGTACCCTTGGAAACCTAATTAATCATGGATCATGCAAACTTCACACAGAAGGCACCCAAGGTCAGGATTGAACCCATATCTCTGGAGTTGTGAGGCAACAGTGCTTTATTCTTCTCTCTGTTATTGTTTTACCTTGTGCTACCTCAATGCACTGTTGCAATGAGATGATCTGCATGGTTGATATGCAAGATAGGTCTATCACTGTACCTCAGTACATACGACAATAATAAACCAATTTATCAATTTATTTATTTATCAATTTATCACCTCTTGCACCACCCAATGAAATCTTTGGACAAATAATGCCACTTGATTCCCGTGTCAAATACTCAGTGTCCAATTTAACTACCATCAAGCTTTTTTCCCCAATTAAGAACAGATAATTGAGGACTGGTGACTTGTTCTAGAACATAGAACACAGAACACCACAGCACAGCACAGGCCCTTCGGCCCACAATGTTATGCCGACATTTTATCCTGCTCTAAAATCTATCTAACCCCTCCCTCCCACATAGCCCTCCATTTTTCTATCATTCATGAGGCTATCTAAGAGTCTCTTAAATGTCCCAGATGTATCTGCCCCCACAACCTCTGCCGGTAGTGCGTTCCACACACCCACCACTCTCTGTGTAAACAACTTACCCCTGACATCCGCTTTATATCTTCCTCCCATCACCTTAAAATTATGCCCCCTGTTGGAAGCCATTGTCACCCTGGGAAAAAGTCTCTGACTGTCCACTCGATCTATGCCTCTTATCATCATGTACACCTCTATCAAGTCACCTCTCATCCTTTTTCTCTCCAAAGAGAAAAGCCCTAGCTCACTCAACCTATCCTCATAAGACATACTCTTCAATCTAGGCAGCATGCTGGTAAATCTCCTCTGCACCCTCTCTAAAGATTCCACATCCTTCCTATAATGAGGCAACCAGAACTGAACACAATACTCCAAGTGTGGTCTAACCAGAGTTCTATAGAGCTGCAACATTACCTCGTGGCTCTTGAACCCAATACCCCGACTAATGAAGGCCAACACACCATACGCCTTCTTAACAACCCTACCGACCTACGCGGCAACCTTGAGGGATCTATGGGCGTGGACCCCAAGATCCCTCTGTTCCTCCGCACGGCTAAGAGTCCTGCCATTAACCTTGTATTCTGCCTTCAAATCTGATCTCCTGGCCATAGGTTTTACAAACAATGCAAAGGGAATTAATTCTTGTTAAAGTGCAGAACTTTTAAAAAAGGTCCCATGGACTCTTTCCCATACATCTGCAGATCCTTATGTTACTGCCATTATTTATTAAAACAAAGTATTTACAGCATGAGGAAGGATTGCTGACCCAAAACTTGGACTGGTTTCTCTTTCTACAGATGCTGCCTGACTGGATGAGTTCTTCCACAATTTCTGTTTTTGTTGAAAATGTTCGCAGCAAAAGAACAGGGATGAATAAAATGTGACTGCATGCCATTACAGGAGCCTATTAAAACTGGCTGTCTATGATGTACAGCCACAATTTCTCATCACTGTTCTTTATTTCAATTGCTGTAAACATTTAGTTGGCATCTTTCTTTAATTAAAAGTTTAAACAACAGGTCTGAGGTTTGTGTTTGTTTAACTTCATAGGTGACCTAATTGACTCTATTTCTGTTGCGTATATTTGCTTCTTTCTGCAGTATTTCTAAGCTCTTGCAAACCCACTTTCATTACTTCAGGCTAATCTATTCCTTGGTTTGTGACATCCTGGGTTTATTCAGAATCTTTAATTAGTTTTTCTTATTCTCTTACTGATTTCATTGAACCTTAAATAATGTTACTTCCTAAGCATCCAGATAATTTTTTTTCTTATTATCCACTTTTACCCAGGGCATCTGAATGTTATTTCAAGTTGTAAAATGCTGTAATTTCACAAATTCTACATAGCAAATTGTTTTGTGAATGATTTTACGTTCCATGAAGACACGGTAGTGTAATGGTTAGCGTAACGCTATTACAGCGCAAGCGACCCGGGTTCAATTCCAGCCGCTGTCTGTAAGGAGTTTGTATGTTTTCCCAGTGTCTGTGTGGGTTTCCTCCGGGTGCTCCGGTTTCCTCCCACATTCCAAAAGGCGTACGGGTTAGGAAGTTGTGGGCATGCTACGTTGGCGCCGGAAGCGTGGCGACACTCGCGGGCTGCCCCCAGAACACTCTACGCAAAAGATGCATTTCACTGTGTGTTTTGATGTACATGTGACTAATAAAGAAATCTTATCTTATCATACTAGGGGACCATTCAATATTCTTATAACAATATCTTCTCTAATCTGCTGCTTTAAGGATATTTCTAAAGCTTGTTTCTGTGGTAGTGAATTTGCCTTAAATTGCTATCATTTGCTTGTTATCAGAAGCTTGAATTCAAATGTGAGATTGCAGAAGCCAGGTAGTGTTAAGGTTTGAAACACTTATTTATATTTACATTTTATTTCAATTTTACAATAATCCAGGAAATATATAAAAAGAATGAAATTTCATCTGAGCTCTATAAACTTGTTTATGGTATGACGTATATAACCAATAAAATCTTATCTGTTCTCCAGAGATAGTAGTATCCCTTTGCTTGTGTTTTAAGTGAGATTCCCTGCGTTAGCATACATTGCCATTTCTGAAACCTTTTAATCAGTGTGTTTCACTGCCTTTGTTGCTTTGACAATGAAAGATTAAAACTTCAGAGAGCAACATTAAGCACGTTAAAGTCCCAATGTTGAGATGAATTCTTGTGAAGTATGTTCATAGTCAATTTAATCATGGAGAAATGAATCCCAAATTAAACCATTTGTTTCTACAGATGGGTCTGGTGCAAATGTTTGTCTTCTGTAAGCAATACTATAAATTTTATAAGGTTTTGCTTTGGTATTCTAATGGACTATATTACTTCATGTTTAACACCATGCTAAAGACCAACTACAATCAATATTCTCTTGAATTGGACATCTCCTACAAAATAAATCTGCACTCCTGAAATGACCTCTTTAAAACCACAAATGTTGAGCTGAAAGGTGATCTTAGCTTTTGCCGTCTCCAATTTACCAACTTTATGGTTGATGTGATGCATTTTTAAGGATGAGCCGACACTTTAAAGCAACTGATTTTACATCTCAGCCAGCAATGTGACAGGAGATTTTTAAACCTTTGGATCCATCTAGAGGGTCTGGAGAGTATACCAGTGAAAAAGAGAAAGTCTTCATGAATTTACTTGATAAAAATGTATTTAATCATTCCATGCTACTTTTTTAATTGCTCGGTTACCAACATTATTTGTGGCTTGGAACTGTAATTGAAGGTAAAAGGACTTTAGTACATCTATTTGTGAGATAAAGACAGAAAACGTTCGGAACACTCAGCATGTTAGGCAGAAAATATAAAGAGACTAAGAATTTAGGGTTTTAGGTCAACCGTGCTTCACTAGAGTCGCAAGAGTGTTTGGGATAGAATGTAGAACATTGAACAGTGCAGCAGAGGAACAGGCCCTTCAGCCCACAATGTTGTGCTGAACTAATTAGACTAGTAATCAAATGCCAAACCAAACTAATCCCTTCTGCTTCCACAATAAGATAAGATAAGATTTCTTTATTAGTCACAAGTACATTGAAACACGCTGTGATATGCATCTTTTGCTAAGAGTGTTCTGGGGGCAGCCCGCAAGTGTCACCACGTTTCCAGCGCCAACATAGCACGTCCACAACTTCCTAACCCGTATATCTTTGGAATGTGAGAGGAAACCCACGCAGACACGGAGAGAACACACAAACTCCTTACAGACAGCGGCTGAAATTGAACCCCGATCACTGGTGCTGTAATAGCGTTACGCTAACTGCTGCACTACCATGCCTACACAATGTCCATCTCCTTCCATCCTCTGCATATTCATGTGCCTATCTAAGGACCTCTTAAACGCCTCCATCGTATCTGCCTCCACCCCCACCCCTGGCAGCACATTCCAGGCACCCAACGTTCTCTGTGTAAAAAACTTGCCCCACACATCTCGTTTGAACTTACCTCCCTCTCACCTTAAATGCATTCCCTTTAGTATTTGACATTTCAACTCTGGGGAAAAGTATTGGATGTCTATCTATGCCTCCCATAATCTTATAAACCTCTATCAGATTATAATGAGGCGCAGAGAAAGAAAAGGGAAAAGAAGAAAGAGCAAGGGTTGTGCTGGAATGGGAGTCAGGAGGGGGCTAAAAGACAGAAGGAATGATAGGGTAAATGAAAGGGGAGCTGAACAAGTAGAGCAGCAGAAGGCTGGTCAATAGCAGATGTAAATGGGAATAGTAGATGTCTTACCTGAAATTATTGAACTTCTTGTAATAACGACAGGCCCATGTTGAGTGCTAATCCCTGATCAAGCTCCTTTGCAAGTAAAACAAAACTAGAGTGAATGATATGAAGATCTTTTTTATCATGCTTGTTCTTTTTTTTTGCTCACTGTGATTAAGAACATCAGGATGCAAGAGAAAAGGAGCAGGAGTAGGCCACTCGGCCCTTTGCACTCGTCCTGGCATTAAATATTATCATGTTTGATTTGCCCCAGGCCTCAGTTCCTCATCTGTACCAGTTCTCCATCGCCATCAATCTTTCAAAAACATACTAGTCCCTTCCTAAATACCCCCAATATTCTGGCCTCCACATCCCGATGGTGTTGAGAGTTCCACAGATTCACCATCCTTTGTGAGAGGAGGTTCTAACACTCCTCAGTTTTAAATGACCACCCTCTAATCTTGTAACCATGGAATCGGAGAGTTATAGAGTCCTAGAGCACAGAAATGGAGCATTTGGCCCATCATGTGCATGATGTCCATTTTGACCATGTACACTAATCCCATTTGACCACATGTATATCCCTCTATACCTTTCCTATTTAAGTGACTGTCTTAAATGATGTCCCCTTGTTCAAGATTCTCCCACAAGTGAAAACGTCAGGACAAAAATACCATGAAATTCTTTTTTCAGTTAGCAATCAATGACAAGAACGCTTGTTTGATAACATAATGAGCTTCACAGCTTGGACATGATACATAGCCAAAGCTATTTTCCATCGTTCACTGTTTTATGACATACAACTGATTCGAAATTAGTGTCGAATCTTGGAAGTTTCATATTGTTCTGACTGTGCTGTAGAACTACAACTGAAGATATAATTTAAAATATATATACTTTCAGAAGCACCATTAAAAAAAATGAAACTTAGAAGAAGACATTGAACTCATGCAAAAAACATTTGGATCTTTTGAGTTAAATTTCATGGGAATTTTTTTCATGTGCAGTTAATAGTGACAATCTGATGCAGTTCCATTAATAAATGCAGGCAGTCTCCAAATCTGAGTTCCTCCAGCATCATAAGTGTCCTTCATCGACATTCTAGCATCTGAAGTCCTTTGTTTCTCTCGTCTCCAAGTCATATTTAAGTATTAATTGATCAATTTGTATTTTTCTACCTTCTTAAAATTTGCCTAGTTGATATGAGTAAGGAATTTTGATACCATCCTTGATATGTTGAGACCAGTACAATATCTGAATATTGCAATAGAAAACAGGTATTATTGTCTGTAAATTAACTACCGTGAGTGCAATTTGGAAACATTAAAAAATACTTATTAAAATTTAAAGTTCATACCTGGATTTCTCTGCAAAAATGTCTAAACCACAACAGTAAACTGGTAAATCAAGATTTCATAATGAATAGAAATTCTGATAAGAAAATTTGCTTTTACATTTCACACACAACCCTCTGCATTATGGACTTAACAGATTGTAGTCGTTATATGTGAATGTTTGCTTAAGATAAGAAAATGCTCTAAAAAGTGACCTTTAAATGAATAAGTAGTCTTCTGTGCTAAGACAATTTTCTTTTTATTTTGAATGATGATGAATAATAGGGAAAAACTTAAACATTAAAGAAAAATGCTGTTAGGTAAGGAGGGAGAATTCTTAGCTTCATATTGATAACTGCTTTATCATTGTGGAGCAAAGATTTGCTTCTGAGACTTCAAAGGTACTTCATCATTATTCCAAATGTGTCTGAACAGTGCAGCAATGTCCCCAGTGAGAAGGTCTTTGCAGCTTTCAATGTACTGTTGCATAAAATACTTTCTGTATTAGCTTACTTAATGGCGCAAAATGAAGATGAAGTACAACATACCAAGATTATTTGATTTTAACTTGCTCTAACTTTCACTGTCTACAAAACTGACACAGACTATTTTGTGACATCGCCAGGGAAGATTTTTTACAGAGGTAGTTCTGATTAGTGTTAATGAAGGTAAATAGGATCTCCCCAAAAGACGTGGTCACATTCTTACGTTTGACATGATGCTCTAAAGAATATTAATGAAATGTCTGTTAAACTTCAGCTTAGAGCATATGACTATCTGTCCACTTTATTTTGAAGAATTCATTCAGCAACTCTTCAAATCTTCAACATTTATAAAGTGTGAGGATCCACTTGCAACCTGGTACATCAAGCTGAGATGAGGAGAAGTGGATTAAAAGTAAAATATATTTTAGAAGAATCAGAATCAGAGTTATTATCACTGACTGAGATGAAGTGAAATTTGTTGTTTTGTGGCAGCAGTACGTTGCAAGACATAAAAATACCATAAATTACAAAATAAATAAACAGTGCAAGATAAAAGGAGTAATGAGGTAGTGTTCATGGGTTCACGGACCGTTCAGAAATCTGATGGCGGAGGGGAAGAAGCTGTTCCTGAATCGTTGAGTGTGGGTCTTCAGGCTCCTGTACCTTCTCCCCAATGGTAGTAACGACAAGAGGGCAGGTCCCAGGTGGTGAGGTGGTGGGAAACAGTAATTGCTTATTGCAGTTTTTCATTGTTTTTGAATGCATGACAGACATTGAAAAACAATGACAGACAGTTTAGATTGACAGCTTTGTCCCTGCCCCATGATTGAAGTTGTCTTCCTGAAAGAGGAGAGTGTCTTGGTTCTCCTCCAAGGGGAACACACTTAGAGAGTGGTAAAAGAGACAAGGTCTGCCCGAAACATCGACTGTTCATTTCCCTCCACGGATGCTGCCTGACCTGCTGAGTTCTTCCAGCACTTTGTGTGTTGCTCAAGATAGCAACAGTGTGTGTCTTTACATTGGTACTCAGACATTTGGCAGAAGCTTTTAGTATTCCAATGGAAACTTAGCTGGCCATCAGACTTTGAATTGCATCTGTTCCACAATTGTTCCGATGGAAGGGCCAACCCATTCCGTATCAGAAAGAATTAGCTCAGTGGTCTTCTCAAAGTCCTGTACCAAGCCACATGTTCCTGTACTCTCATCATTTAGTTATATATTTGGCTTATCACTGAACACTCTAACAAACTTCTGCAGATGTACTATGGAAAGTATCCTGACTGGTTGCATCATGCTCTGGTACAGCAATTTGAACGCACAGGAACATAAGAAGCTGCAGAAAGTAGTGGACTATATAACACAATGGTACCCAATATATCACGGACACATCCCTCCCCACCATCTACAGGAGGCGCTGCCTCAAGAAGGCAACATCCATCATCAAAGATCCCCACCATCTGGGCCGTGCCGTCTTCTCGCTGCTCCCATCGGGCAGGAGGTACAGAAGCCTGAAGTCCCACACCACCAGGTTCAGGAACAGCTACTTCCCTTCAACCATTCGGTTCTTGAACCAACCAGCTCAACCCTAATCACTACCTCAGTATAGCAACACCATGACCACTTTGATCATTTTGCACTAAAATGGACTTTGGATTTTTTTGTTCTAATTATATTCTTTCTTGTAAAATTTAAGTATAATTGATGTAAATTTATGCTTTTCTTGTGAATGTGCTTCTCTGATGCTATGTGCCTGTGATAAGATGAGATATCTTTATTGGTTACATGTACATCGAAACACACAGGGAAATGCATCTTTTGCATAGCGTGTTCTGGGAGCAGCCCGCAAGTGTTGCCACACTTTCGGCGCCAACATAGCATGTCCACAACTTCCTAACCTGTATGTCTTTGGAATGTGGGAGGAAACTGGAGCACTTGGAGGAAACCCACGCAGACACGGGGAGAACGTACAAACTCCTTACAGACAGTAGCTGGAATTGAACCCAGGTCACTGGCGCTGTAATAGTGATACTGCTGCAAGTAAGTTTCTCATTGCACCTGTGCGTACATGGACTTGTGCAGATGACAATAAGCTCAACTTTGACTTTGATATGCCCACCAGTTTTATTCTGCAGCCTGGCCCAATGATGGCCTTACCCATGTCTTCTGTAGCTGAAACAGTGAGGAGCCTTGCACTCTGACTTGTGCCTGGTGTTCTATGATGTTCAGCTTCCCCTGGCCATGATGGTACATTTAATATCAGCACATGGGTTGCAAGCTAAAGATCAAATGTGTGATGTTTAATAATTTATAAGGGACTATAAAGTCGTTGGTAAATAATGCACTAAGAGTAGTCTAATTCATAGTATTACTTCATACTAAATTTTAAGTCTCCCAGAATTTGCTTACTTCCTAAAATAAAAGAGCACTAAGGTTAAGTAAACCTGCTTGTAATATTGTTATAATAGAGCACCAGTGATCGTCCCAGTTGCAATATTTTCTTTGTGGGTTCAAGGGCAACATTCAGTACCGGCGCTAGAAGGTCTGTGACAGGGACAAACATGAGAGGTTATTTTCACGAGCCTGTGGCAGTATTCCTACAATATTCCGGAGCAGGTTATTATTCCTCTGAGAACCCCTAAGGGTTAGATGCCTGCTTGCTAACTGTGATTCAGTGCACTCAACAAATTCCTGGGTGCCTCTCTGAAATAAAAGGAATAAATACTGTGGTGCTGTGAAGTTTGAATGCGCAAGGCAACACTAGTTCAGTGGAGATAGATGATAGCAATATAAGCAAGGTTAACAATGTCATTGGAACAGTTCAGGACTGCATATTCCAATCCATGTATTAACAGGGTAGAACGAACTCAAAGGTAGCCAAAATTAAAGCTAAAATAAATAGCATCACGTACTACAGACTGAGAGTTTCCTGATATGGTTTGATGGGGATAATTGAAGAATAGAATAAACCACAAAGAACATAGGACAATGCAGCACAGGAACAGGCCCTTCAGCCCATCATGTTGTTGCAAACTAGTAATCAAATCCCCAACTAAACTAATCCCTTCTGCTTACACAATGTCCATATCCCTCCATGCCCTGCACAATCATGCGCCTGTCTAAGAACCTCTTGAAATCCTCTATCGTATCTGCCTCCACCCCCACCCCGGCAGTGCATTCCAGGCACCCACCACTCTCTGTGCAAAAAAACTTGCCCCGCACGTCTCCTTTGAACTTAACCCTTTCACCTTAAATGCATGCCCTCTGGTATTAGATATTTCAACCCTGGGAAAATGATACCAGCTGTCTGCTCTATCTATGCCTCTCATAATCTTATAAACCTCCATTAGGTCTCCCCTCAGCCTCCACAGTTCCAGAGAAAATAACCCTAGTTTGTCCAACCTCTCCTTATAGCTCATGCCCTCTAATCCAGGCAGCATCCTGGTAAACCTCTTCTGCACCCTCTCCAAAGCCTCCACATCCTTCCTAAAATGGGGCGACCAGAATTGAATGCAATACTCCAGATGCGGCCTAACCAGACTTTTAGTTAAAAAGGCTAAAAGAAAAAAGGCAAAAGCATGCAATGCCATAAAATATTACTCAAAAAATGAATCAAAGCAAAGTAATATTACATTTTAATTTTATTTTGGTCTTCTACAGTTAGACAATTAATAAAAAGAAATCCTTTGAAAGCTCAGCTCTATTAGTTGGAGATAATTAAGATCAGATGAGATGGACTCTTGACCTCACAATCTACCTTGTTATGACCTTGCACCTAGATATTTAGATATTTATTAGTCACATGTATAGCGAAACACACAGTGAAATGCATCTTTTGCATAAAGTGTTCTGGGGGCAGCCCGCAAGTGTCGCCACGCTGCCGGCGCCAACACAGCATGCCCACAACTTCCTAACCCGTACGTCTTTGGAATGTGGGAGGAAACCGGAGCACCCGGAGAAAACCCACGCAGATGCGGGGAGAACGTACAAACTCCTCACAGACAGCGGCCGGAATTGAACCCGGGTCGCTGGTGCCGTAATAGCATCACGCTAACCGCTACACTACCGTGCAGCTTAATGAAAGCATGAATTTGTCAAGTATACACATCCTTGGGGTGTAGTAAACTGAATGGTACTGAGCAGTGAAAATAAACACTCCTAGTAGTGAAGCCAATAAATAAATACAAATATTCTTTACTCTAATTGGTGAATCTCTTTCTATATAACTAATTTTCAGAAAGAATACAGAGATCGCAGACGCTGGAATCTGGAGCAACAAACAATCTGCTGGAGGAACTCAGTGGGTCGAGCAGCATCCGTGGGAGGAAAGGGATTGTCCACTCCACCTTTCCCCCCGTCCTACCTGGCTCGATCTGCTTGTCATCCTTCACCTTTTCTCAGTTCACCAATCACCTCAGGCCTTTGGGACGGCACGGTAGTGTAGCTGTTAGCGTAACGCTATTACAGCACTAGCGACCCAGGTTCAATTCCCGCCGCTGCCTGTAAGGAGTTTGTACGTTCTCCCCGCATCTGCGTGGGTTTTCTCCGGATGCTCCGGTTTCCTCCCACATTCCAAAGACGTACGGGTTAGGAAGTTGTGGGCATGCTGTGTTGGCGCCGGAAGCGCGGCGACACTTGCGGGCTGCCCCCAGAGTACTCTACGCAAAAGATGCATTTCACTGTGTGTTTCGATGCACACGTGACTAATAAAGAAATCTTATCTTATCCTCCCACACCCCCACTCCTCTTTATACCAGCCATCTCCCTTCTTCACTCTTAGACCTGTCCCAAAATGTCAACAATTCCTTTCCCTTCACAGATGCTGCCCGGTCCACTGAGTTCTGTTACGGACTCAGTGAAAGTCCCTTTAAGGTAGAGAGTGTGTGTGTATGTGTGTGTGGGCGTGCTTACGTCAATAGAAGATAAAGGATGTAATGGCGTGGTTGAAGAAGGCAGAAGAAGAAGAAGGAGAGAGAGAGAGAAGGGAGAGAGACACAAGCCTGCTTGTTTTCTCTATCGATGGATGAGAAACAATAACTGTGTTTGCCATAAAAATCCATGTATGGAAGTTGGAAGTAATCCGGTGGAGTTCACTTTGTTGCTGACCTGTAGAAGGAAACAGGTATTTGTGTGTGGACGACCACGGTTCGGATGCTTTCGGGGTGAGGAAGTCACTACCGAGTAAACACTGAAGTGTCGTTTGGGTTCCATCGTGGAACATTTGGATTTCATATGTACTCTCTCTATGTTTCTCTACGTCTACGTCTTATCTTCAGACAACGGTGGTTGTTGAAGAAGCCCTTGCTCATGTTTCACCTTATGGCTTGCGGAACTGAACTTTAAGAACCATTCAGGAACTGGGAGTTTTGGACTTTGCCACACACACACACACACGACGAGTTTAGTTTTGGGGTTAACGTTCAAGGTTTAACATTTTTGAATTCTAACATACTAACATTTTTACTTTTATTTTACGTATTATCATAAGTAGTGATTAATAAAATAGTTTTTAACACTGAATCATGCTCAGTGTGTTTCTTTTGTTGCTGGTTTGTGACAGTTCCTCCAGCAGATAGTTTGTCGCTGCAAAAAAATAATGTTCTTATATATTCAGCAATACGAAAAGAATGGAATTCCAAACTCTTCTTGCCATTATTTTATTACTGGTGCAGTATATCCATTCATACTGACAAAAGACTGGAGGAACGGTTCCATCTTAATATTATTCCCCATTAGAACATAGAACAGTACAGCACAGTACAGGCTCTTTGGCCCACGATAGTCTTTCCCCTTGATTATAAAATTATATTGGTCACTGTATTTAATGTTGATGTTTACTTTGCTACAATTTAAGGGAAAATAGGACATTATAATCACAGCCACTGAATCGTGATCCCAGTAAATGTGGCCTGAAATTAAATTCATACATTCAAAGAGCAAGCAGAACAATTTTACCTCTGAAATCTTCATTTTAACAAAGAAGAATTGACCTGGACCCCAACATCTTGGCTCTGATGAGATTACTTCCAGTGAAGAATTGAATCTGCTTTTTCAATACCCCTTTGGTTTCTGAAGAAGCTGAAGTATTGTACCATCAAAGCACTTATGTTTGACTGAAACTCTATTTCATAAGCTTCTAAATGCATTTCACTGTTCTCTCATAAAGGGGAGATCACACTTGGCCAATCCATTTGAGGACCTATCAATAGTCACAGCCTTGACTACAGTTTTGTTGTTTACCATATTTATTGAAAAATATGTTTTCACTTAAGACACGATTAACAATGGGAGCCTGGACCAGAGAAAGTTCTAGTACTGTCTATAGAGAAAAGGTACAAACTTTCCTTTTGAAAAAAAAATTCCTTCATTACAGGGTTTCTATTTAACTGAATCTAAAATCATTTGGTAATACCACTTCTCCACATTTAGAGCAATATAATGCACAATGCCCCGGTAATTATTCTGCAGGTGAATAGCATCAAACTTTCATTGTGTGGGGAATTTGCAGCTCTCCATTTCAGTGCATTTAAGGTTGCGATCCTAGTTTAAAAGCCTATGCACATTTTGAGCATGCATCTTTCATTTCGCTTGTTAGGATGCAGTTAGCGATTATTGGTTCTCCAATACCAAGCCTCTGTCTATCCATCCATTCAATGTGATTTCAAGCCTTATGCAGCACTGGAACACAGATCCATTGCAGGAAGGCTTTGCATCATGTTCTGAACAGATGACTACACAGGAGAGACCCCCGGGAAGGAAGCGGGTCTCAGCTTCACCAACGTGACCTGGACGTGGACCTGGACCTTTATGTGGAAGCATTGCAAAGGGTGCAGAGGAGATTTACCAGGATGCTGTCTGGTTTGGAGAGTATGGATTATGAGGAGAGACTAAGGGAGCTAGGGCTTTGCTCTTTGGAGGTAGGAGGATGAGAGGAGACATGATAGAGGTGTACAAAATATTAAGAGGAATAGATAGAGTATACAGCCAGCGCTTCTTTCCCAGGGCACCAATGCTCAATACAAGAGGGCATGGCTTTAAAGTAATGGGTGGGAAGTTCAAGGGAGATATCAGAGGAAGACTTTTTACCTAGAGAGTGGTTGGTGCATGGAATGTGCTGCCTGGTAGTGGTGGAGGCAGGTACATTGGTCAAATTCAAGAGATTACTAGATAAGCATATGGAGGAATTTAAAATAGAGGGATATGTGGGAGGAAGGGGTTGGATAGTCTTAGGCGAGGTTTAAAGGTCGGCACAACATTGTGGGCCGCAGGGCCTGTATTGTGCTGTACTGTTCTATGATTCTATGACATCCTTGTGGAGTCTGTGGAGAGGTGCAAGGAGAGGGTCTACTCCAGGGGCACCAGGAGGATCCTCAGAGGAGAAACCAAACGCCACTGGCAAGAGGTGTCCCGAGAATCGCAGTGAGGAGTGGGTCAGCCTGGAAATCCTCCGGTGATCCTTTCATTCCATCAGTCAGGCTGTTCTGGCCCAGAGCTCCAGCTGGGGAAGGCAGGCCTGGTAAACACATTCCCTTTCTATGGCACGGATACCTGCACTATTGCATATACACGCATGCATATGCACATAAATACATACACGTAAACACCGACACAGAAACACACTGACACCCAGCCACACACACACAGAGACATGGACACATGCACAGAAACACACATACATACACACACACAGCCTCATACACAGATACACAGACACACACCAATATAGATACGCACAGAGAGACGCACACAGATACACAGACACACACACAGATACACACACAGAACCAGAGACACACATATACACACACAAAAATACACAGACACATACACACACACACACACACAGAACCAGACACACACACAGAGATACACACACAGAGATACACACACATACACACATACAAATACACAGACACATACATACACACATACACGCACACACATGCACACACACAAAACCAGATGCACACACATACACACATATACACACACAGAGATACACACACATAGACACACACAAATGCATAGACACACACATACACACACGTGCACACACACACATACACACACGCGCACACACACACACACACACACAAACACACAGACAGTGTTTCACCGGGGGCTCAGTCCACTCCGATCATAGTTCTTCTTGCGGTCAGTCAAGTGCCAGCACCTATGATTTGGGTGCAGACTACTGTACACCAGGAGCAAAGAACTGCCACCTGGAAACAGATTGTTACCTGGAGCAGAAAGATATCTTGAGGGAACACACTGTCGTCATCACCTAACAGACAACTGCTGCCCAGAACTTCAGGGAAAATGGAAATCTCATTTCCTCCATTTTACCTGGGAGCTTTCTGGATTTTTTTTTAATACTTCAGTCACAAATAGAATTTGGAAAGAATTCTCCTTGGGATATTAAAATGTATGAGTTAACCCAACAGAGCTCTTCATGGTGATTAGGACCTTTGGTAAAATAGGGAGAGATGAATTTTCTTTTTACGTCAACTGGGTCAAAGCAGAGAATTAAAATCATTGACAAGAGTCAGAGAGCTGAGAGAATCAGGAATGCTCTGCCTGATAAGGTGTTGGATCCATCAATAATTTAATAGGGAGTTTAGCTGTGGCTTGTGGAAGAGAAAGTTACAGAGCTTCAGTCAATGATGTCGGTGATGTTCCTGGGAGTGAACATCACCAACAGCCTGTCCTGGTCAAATCACATAGTTGCCACGGCCAAGAAATCTCACCAGCGCCTCTACTTCCTTAGGAGGCTAAAGAAATTTGGTTTGTCCCTTTTGACTCTCGCCAACTTTTACTGATACATCATAGAAAGCATCCTATCTGGATGTCTCACGGCTTGGTACAGCAACTGTTCTGCTCAGGACCGCAAGAAACTGCTGAGAGCTGTGGACACAGCCCAGCACATCATGGAAACCAGTCTCCCCTCCTTGGACTCTGTCTTTACCTCTCATTGTCTTGGTGAAGCAGCCAGCATAATCAAAGACCCCACCCACCCGGGACATTCTCTCTTCTCTCCTCTTCCATCAGTAGAAGATACAGGAGCCTGAGGGCACGTACCACCAGGCTCAAGGACAGCTTCTACCCCACTGTGATAAAACTATTGAATGGTTCCCTTATACAATGAGATGGACTATGACCTCACGATCTGCCTTGTTGTGACCTTGCACCTTATTGCACTGCACTTTCTCTGTAGCTGTGACACTTTACTCTGTACTGTTATTGTTTTTACCTGTACTACATCAATGCACTCTGTACTAACTCAATGTAACTGCAATGTGTAGTGAATTGACCTGTACGATCGGTTTGTAAGACAAGTTTTTCACTGTACCTCGGTACAAGTGACAATAATATATCAAAACCAAAACCAAAAACAAAAAACAGGGGTGTGGGGTTACTGTGAGTGCCCTTTAAAAGGTCAGCACATTATGTGCCCCTCCTTCTGTGCTATAAGTTTCTATTGGTATTGGTATTGGTTTATTATTGTCACTTGTACCGAGGTACAGTGAAAAACGCATCTTGTATACCGATCATACAAAGCAATTCATTACATAGTGCAGTTACATTGGGTTAGTACAGAGTCCATTGATGTAGTGCAGGTAAAAACAATAACAGTACAGAGTAAAGTGTCAAAGCTACAGAGAAAGTGCAGTGCAATAAGGTGCAAGGTCATAACAAGGTAGATCGTGAGGTCAGAGTCCGTCTCATCGTATAACGGAACTGTTCACTAGTCTTATCACAGTGGGGTAGAAGCCATCCTTAAGTCTGGTGGTACGTGCCCTCAGGCTCCTGTATCTTCTACCTGATGGAAGAGGAGAGAAGAGAGAATGACCCGGGTGTGTGGGGTCTTTGATTATGCTGGCTGCTTCACCGAGGCAGTGAGAGGTAAAGACAGAGTCCAAGGAGGGGAGGTTGGTGTCCTTCATGTGCTGGGCTGTGTCCACAACTCTCTGCAGTTTCTTGTGGTCCTGCGCAGAGCAGTTGCTGTACCAAGCCGTGGTGCATCTAGATAGGATGTTTTCCATTGTGCATCGATAAAAGTTGGTGGGAGTCAAAAGGGACATACCGAATTTCTTTAGCCTCTGATTCTATAAGCAGTTCTCAAGCTTGAATCATTCATGTTGGTAGGATCCTACCTTCAGATTGACAGCACGGAGGAGCAACCCACCAACTTCTCACTGATCTCTGTCTGGGAACAAGGTCCCAGGAATAACCAGGCTGATCCAGTCTCAATAGAGATTGCTGCTTTTGAGGCAATCTGACTCCTGTCAAGAATAGTTCTCTGTTCATCTTCCTCTGCTTCACTGTGGGTCCACACGACAAGGGCAGGAAAAAGAGAGAACTCACACATCAGTGCTTTGTTATGCTAATGGCACTGAGAGAAAAGAAGCCCTGTGTTCACTGTGTAGGAAGATCATAACTATGCTCATAAAGATTTCAGTGCCTTCTGTGAAATCAGAAAAGTGCTCTTTCATAATGCATTGCATAAGTTTTAATGGGGTCACCAGAAAAAGGGAGCAGGGGAAATTTAAAAAGAAACAGGTGATTTTTAGAAGGCCAGGAATTGCAACTGCTTCTGGTGAACTAGCACTGTTATACAATGGGCTGTGCTGGAAGCACTCTATGACTCTTTTATAGAGTGAGGTGGTCCCAGCTCCACTGAGACTGTTCCGGGATTGTTGTAACGTGAAGCTTTCAGCTCCAGTTTAGGCCGGTGAAGGGGGAAAGGAATAGTTTTGTTAGGTGTGTTCTTGATTACGGGGAAGGAGAGGCATACTAAAGTATGCATGGAAGTGCCCACTCCAGTGTTGTTATTGTTGCAATTTTACCTGGATGTGGCTGCAATGCAATGTACCAAACAAAATACCATTTTGTGTGATTATTGGTAATTGGTAACAGGTTTATTATTTTCTATGTAACAAAATACAGTGGAAAGTTTTTGTTTGTGTGTCATCCAGACAAAAGTACATTGAGGTACATGGAACATAGAACATTACAGCACAGTACAGGTCCTTCAGCCCACAATGTTGAGCCAACATTTTATCCTGCGCTAATATCTATCTAACCCTTCCCTCCCACATAGCCCCCCTTCATTTCTCTATCATTCATGTGGCTATCTAAGAGTGTCTTAAATGTCCCTAATGTATCTGCCCCCACAACCTCTGCAGGTAGTGCGTTCCATGCACCCACCACTCTCTGTGTGAAAAACTCACCCCTGACATCCCCCTTATACTTTCCTCCAATCACCTTAAAATTATGTCCCCTTGTGTTAGCCATTGTCGCCCTGGGAAAAAGTCTCTGACTGTCCACTCGATCGATGCCTCTTATCATCTTGTACACCTCTATCAAGTCCCCTCTCATCCTCCTTCTCTCCAAAGAGAAAAGCCCGAGCTCACTCAACCTATCCTCATAAGACATGCTCTCCAATCCAGGCAGCATCCTGGTAAATCTTCTCTGCACCCTCTCTAAAGCTTCCACATCCTTCCTGTAATGAGGCAACCAGAACTGAACACAATCAGTACAGGTAGTACAAAGCAAAACAGAATGTAGAATATAGTGTTGCAGTTACAGAGAAATTGCAGTGCAGGTAGACAATAAGGTGCAAGGGCCACAACAGGGTAGATTGGGAGATCAAAAGTTCATCTTTTAGTGGATAAGAGGTCCATTCAATAGTCTTATAACAGCAGGATAGAAGCTGCCCTTGAGCCTGGTGTTAAATGTTCTCAGGCTTTTTTATCTTCTGCCCGATGAGAGTGGGGAGAAGAGAGAATGTCCGGGGTGGGTGGGGTCTTTGATTATGCTAGCTGCTTTACCGAGGAAGCGAGAACTATAGACAGAGTCCACACAGGGGAGGCTGGTTTCCGTGATGTGCTGAGCTGTGTCCACAACTCACTGCAATTTCTTGCAGCTTCAGACAGAGCAGTTACCATACCAAGTCGTGATGCCTATGAAGTGTCTGTAAAAATCGGTGAGGGTCAACAGGGAAATGGCAAATTTCCTTAGCCTCCTGAGGAAGTAGAGGCATTGATGTGCTTTCTTGACCATAGAAACTAAGGAATAGGTAAAATGATTCTTGGCTACTACGTGAGAGGTGATGAACAACTGCTCCTCTAGGGTTGTCTTGAAACTTTTTGATCATAACTCATCCATCAATGTTGATCCATTATTTATTTTTTTGCAATGGCTGAGCGCATAAGCTGAACTGTCCACTCAGAGCAACAGGGGCATTTGAAAGGAGAAATAATTTTTGTTTACCATTGCAAGGATACCCATCTTGCAGGCAACACACTTACATCATGAACTCCTGACCCCAGCATCCTGCCTAAACACAACTGTATTTAGAAGGTGTGGCCTTGCACACCTTCTAAATACAGTCAGGAAATGTTTGGATGGTTTATGGAACCCATAAATGTTGTGATTTATAAATTTGTCACAAATTTATTTCAGAGTCCTGGTAGAAATCACTCAACGTGCTCCTGTGTACATCAACGGTGCTGAGGTTGAGAGGGTTGAGAGCTTCAAGTTTCTAGGAGTGAACATCACCAGTAGCCTGTCCTGGTCCAACCACATAGACACCACAGCCAAGTAAGCTCACCAGTGCCTCTACTTCCTCAGGAGGCGAAAGAAAGTTAACATGTCAACCATCGACCTTCACCAATTTTTATCAATGCACCATTGAAAGCATCCTATCTGGATGCATCACAGCTTGGTACGGCAACTGCTCTGCTCATGACTGCAAGAAACTGCAGAGAGTTGTGGACACAGCTCAGCAAATCACAGAAACCAGCCTCCCCTCCATGGACTCTTCCTACACTTCTCGCTGTCTTGGTAAAGAAGCCAGCATAATCAAAGACCCCACCCATCCTGGACATTCTCTCTTCTCCCCTCTCCCATCGGGCAGAAGATACAAAAACCTGAAAGCACGTACCACGAGGCTCAAGGACAGCTTCTATCTCACTGTTATAAGACTATTGAACGGTCCCCTGGTACGATAAGATGGACTCTTGACCTCACAATCTACCTCGTTATGACCTTACACCTTATTGTCTACCTGCACTGCACTTCCTCTGTAACTGTAACACTTTATTCTGCATTCTGTTATTGTTTTACCCTGCACTACCTCAATGCACTGTGGTATTGGTATTAGTATTAGTTTATTATTGTCACTTGTACCGCGGTACAGTGAAAAACTTGTCTTGCATACCGATTGTACAGATCAATTCATTACAAGGTAGGTGGTAATGAATTGATCTGTACAAACTGTATGCAAGACAAGACCTTGGTACAAGTGACAATAATAACCCAATTCCAATTCCAATCAACTCTGAACCATCTGGATTCTCTTTATACATTAACGATCTGGATGAAGGAACTAATGGCATTGTGGCCAAGTTTGCAGAAGATCCCAAGAGGGATCCCAAGTGTTGCGAAGGCAGGGACTTTGTCAGGTTAGGTGAGTGAGCAAACAAGCGGCAGATGGAATACAGCGCGGGGAAGCTTGGGTTATGCCCCTTGGTCGGAAGAATAAAGGTGAAGACTATTTTCTAAATGGGAAGACATGTCAGAAATCAGAGGTGCAAAGGGTCTTGGGAGTCCTAGTGCAGGATTCCTGAAAGGTTAACTTGCAGGTTGAGTCAGTAGTAAGGAAGGCAAATGCAATGTTAGCATTCATTTCAAGAGGACTAGAATATGAAAGAAAGGATGTACCACTGAGATTTTATAAGGCGTTGGTCAGAGCACATTTGGAATATTGTGAACAATTTCGGGCCCCATATCTAAGGAAGGATGTGCTGGCCCTGGAGACGGTCCAGAGGAGGTTCAAAAGAATGATCCCGGAATAAAAGGGTTAACATATGAGGAACGTTTGATGTTTCCCAGCTTGTACTCGATGGAGTTCAGAAGGATGAGGGGGGAATCTCACCGAAACCTACTGGATACTGAAAGGCCTGGATAGAGTGGATGTGGAGAGGATGTTTCCATCAGTGGGAGAGTCTAGGATCCGAGGGCACAACCTCAGAATAAAGGGACGTCCCTCTAAACCTGAGATGAGGAGGAATTTCTTCAACCAGAGGGTGGTGAATCTGTGGAATTCGTTGCCACTGAGGGCTGTGGAGGCCAAGTCATTGGGTGTATTTAAGGCAGAGATTGATAGGTTCTTGATTGGTAAGGGGGTTAAGGGTTACAGGGCAGGACAATGTGTTGAAACAATCAGCCATGATTGAATGGCAGAGCAGACTCAATGTGCTGAATGGCCTAATTATGCTGCATTATCTGATGGTTTATGGTCTAATGCATTGCTGATTGTTGAACTGGATGGTTCTCTGCCTAATGTTGAGAGATCTGATGTGCTTTCCTGATTAGTGACTTTGCTATGAAAATTTAATCAAGGTTCCCCCAGCCATAATGTAGGGATGAGCATTTGGGCAATTGAAATTCCTCTTCATTGTCAGTGTTCAACTTCTCCTTTTCATTTCTTGAGAAGAGCTCATTAACCTCAGGTGAGCAGCATCGTGCTGCTACCTCGAGACACCAGAGACCAGGGTTCAGTCCTGACCTCGGGTGTTGACAGCGTGGAGTTTGCACGTTCTCCCTATGACCGTGTGGGTTTCCCCGGGGTGCTCCAATTACTTCCCACGTCCCACTGAAGTGCAGGTTGGTGGGTTAACCATCTGCTGTAAATTGTCCCTGGTGTGTATTTGAGGGGTAGAATCTGGGGCTGTTGAGGGGAATGTGAGGTGAATAAAATTGGATGAGGTGATTGTGTGCTTGCTGGTCGACAGGGACTGGGTGGGCTAAAGGGTCTGTCTCCATGCTGTATGACTCGATGTAAATCTATCGGTGAAATGGCCCAGTGTTGTGAACATCAACAAGGTGATAAATGTGAGAAAACGATAACTAGAGATGAGAAAAGCCTAATGAAGCATGGAGTATCAACTTATTGAGAAAGTGCAAGACCTCTCTGAGCAAGTACTGTGTATAAAAACATGAGACGCATAGATAGGGTGAATGCACTCAGTCTTTTTCCCAGGGTTGGGGAATCAAGAACTAGAGGACATAGGTTTAAGGTGAGAGGGGAAAGATTTAATAGGAATTTGAGGGGGGGACTTGGTGGTCAGTATATGAAATGAGCTGTCAGAACAAGTGGTTGAGGCAGGTATGTTAACAACATTTGGCAAGAAATTTGGCAGGTCCTCCTTGACACTCACAAACTTTTGTCAATGCACCATAGAAAGCATCCCATCTGGATGCATCACAGCTTGGTACGGCAACTGCTCTGCCCAGGACTGCAAGAAACTGCAGAGAGTTGTGGACTGCAATAAGACTATTGAACGGTTCCCTTATACAATGAGATGGACTATGACGTCACAATCTACCTTGTTGTGACCTTGCACCTTATTTCTCTGTAGCTGTGACACTTTACTCTGTACTGTTATTGTTTTTACCTGTACTACCTCAATACACTCTGTACTACCTCAATGTAACTGCACTGTATAATGAATTGATCTGTACGAACAGTATGCAAGACAAGTTTTTCACTGTACCTCGGTACATGTGACAATAATAAACCAAGACCAATACCAATACCACAGTTCCAGCCTCCCATCCATGGACTCTGTCTATACTTCTCACTGCTTCAGTAAAGCAACCAACATAATCAAAGACCCCACCCACCCCGGACATTCTCTCTTCTCCCCTCTCCCATCAGGCAGAAGATACAAAAGCCTGAAAGCACTTACCACCACGCTCAAGGAAAGCTTCTATTCTACTGTTATAAGACTATTGCATGGTTCCTAGTATGATAAGATGGACTCTTGACCTCGCAATCTACCTCGTTAAGACCTTGCACCTTCTTGTCTGCCTGCACTGCATTTTCTCTGTAACTGTAACACTACATTCTGCATTCTGTATTGATTTACCCTGTACTGTCTCAACGCACTGTGTAATGAATTGATCTGTACGAACGGTATGCAAGACAAGTTTTCACTGTACCTCGGTATATGTAACAATAATAAACCAATTCCAATTCCAATTCTACTTAAAAGGTCCTTGGACAGGTACATGGATAGGAATGGTATAGAGGGATATGGGCCAAATGCAGGCAAATGTGACAATTTAGATGGGAATCTTGGTCGGCATGGACCAGTTGGGCCGAAAGGCTTATTTCCGTGCTGTATGACTCAATGTTCAAATGATGAGCAATTGATGAGAAGCAGCGGTGCAGAGGAGGTTCACCAGGTTGATTCCGGGGATGAGGAGGTTAGCCTATGGGGAGAGATTGGGTCGTCTAGGACTATACTCACTGGAATTCAGAAGAATGAGAGGGGATCTCATAGAAAATATAAAAATATGAAAGGGATAGGTAAGATAGAGGCAGGAAAGTTGTTTCCACTGGTAGGTGAGACTAGAACTAGAGGACATAGTAGATAGGCTGACTGGCAGAAGCAAAGAGTTGGAATAAAGGCTGTGTTTTCTGGTTGGCTGCCGGTGACTAGTGGTGTTCCGCAGGGGTCGGTGTTGGGTCTGCTACTTTTCACGTTATATGTCAATGATCTGGATGACGGAATTGAGGGCTTTGTGGTGAAGTTTGAGGATGATACAAAGATAGTTGGAGGGACAGGTAGTGTTGAGAAAGCAGGGAGTCTGTAGGACTTGGACAGGTTGGGAGAATGGGCACAGAAGTGGCAGATGGAACACAGCGTAGGGAAGTGTACGGTCATGCACTTGGGGAGAAGGAATAAAGGCGTCAACTATTTTCTAAATGGGGAGAGAATTCAGAAATCAGAGGTACAAAGGGACTTGGGAGTCCTAGCGCAGGATTCCCTAAAGGTTAACTTGCAGGTTGAGTCGGTAGTAAGGAAGGCAAATGCAATGTTAGCAATTATTTCAAGAGGACTAAAATATAAAAACAAGGATGTAATGCTGAGGTTTTATAAGGCGTTGGTCAGACCATATTTGGAGTATTGTGAGCAGTTTTGGGCTGCATATCTGAGGAAGGAATTGCTGGTATTGGAGAGGGTCAAGAGGAGGTTTACAAGTATGATCCCAGGGTAGAAAGGGTTAACATATGAGGAGCATTTGATGTCCCCTGGCCTATACTCACTGGAGTTTAGAAGGATGTGGGGAGATCTCACTGAAACCTACCGAATATTGAAAGGCCTGGATAGAGTGGACGTGGAGAGGATGTTTCCAGTTGTGGGAAAGTCTGGGACCACAGGGCACAGCCTCAGAATAGAAGGACGTCCCTTTAGAACCGAGATGAGGAGGATTTCTTTGGCCGGAGGGCAGTGAATCTGTGGAATTCATTGCCACAGACAGCTGTGGAAGCCGAGTCATTGGGTATATTTAAAGAGGAGGTTGACAGGTTCTTGATTAGTAAGGGTGTCAAAGGTTACGGGGAGAAGGCAGTAGAACGGGGTTGAGAGGGAAAAATAAATCAGCCATGATCGAATGGCAGAGCAGACTTGAAGAGCTGAATGGCCTAATCCTGCTCCTATGTTTTATGGTTTCATGGACATCGCCTCAAGATTCAGGGGAATAGATTTAAGACAGAAATGAGGAGGAACTGCTTTTCCCAGAGAGTAGTGAATCTGTGGAATTCTCTACCCAGGGAAACAGTAGAGGCGACCTCATTAAATATATTTAAGACACAGATGGATAGATTTTTGCATAGTAGGGGAGTTAAAGGTTATGGGGAAAAGGCAGGTAGGTGGATCTGAGTCCACGGCCAGATCAGCCATGATCTTATTGAATGGCGGAGCAGGCTCGACGGGCCAGATGGCCGACTCCTGCTCCTGTTTCTTATTCTTATAAGAAAACAGAGGTGTCCACACTCCTCAGATCCGAGTAGCCATGGCATGACGGAAGGGGCAAAAACCAAATGCCCTAATTTCTGCTCCACCTACCCTCCATGCGTGAGGTCCAGTGAAGTGGAAGTTCAGGATTTGAAAGCACCCACCACCACTCATGTAAAAATGATTGGATGCTGGAACCCAAAGGCCTCAAAGTAGCAGAATTACGCTGCTTTCTGTTTGCGTGTCTTCACTGAGTGACAGCGGGAGAAATTGCCTGAATCTGAAGCCAGATTTCAGGAAAGGTCAGTGGAGAAATTGTACAACATTAAAACATTTTTTTCGATAAGACTGCATGTTCCTTAGTAAGTGTCTCAAAGAGCTGGTCCTCTTGTGCAGACAGGAATACCACAGAGAGGATTTAAAGAGCTGGAAACTGGGATGGAACTTGCCTTTGCTGCATTTTCACCTCTGGGTCACTGCTCATGACAAAGAGGGAGCATAATCTTTTCTTGCTAAACTCCATCTCAATCTCACTTCTGGGAGTCATCTCTTTTTTTTTGGCTTATTATTGTCACATGTACCGAGGGGCAGTGAAAAACTTTGTTTTGCATGCCATCCATACAGATTGTTTCACCACATCAGTGTACTGAGGTAGTACAAGGGAAAAGCAATAACAGAATGCAGAATAAGGTGTTACAGTTACAGAGAAAGTGCAGTGCAGGCAGACAGTAAGGTGCAAGGGCCATGACGAGGTAGATTATGAGGTCAAGGGTCCATCTGATCGTACTAGAAGACCATTCAGTAGTCTTATAACAGTGGGATAGAAGTTGTCCTTGAGCCTGGTGGTACGTGCTTTCAGGTTTTTGTATCTTCTGCCCATTGGGAGGGGGGAGGAGAGAGAATGTCCAAGATGGTTGGGATCCTTGACTACATTGGCTGCTTTACCGAGGCAGCGAGAAGTGTAGACAGAGTCCATGGAGGGGAGGCTGGTTTCCATGACGTGCTGAGCTGTTAACTGTCTCTCATGGAAATATTTATGAATCTTGGTGTTTTCAGCGTTTCGGTAAATTGACGGTTACATAAGAGGATAGTGCTTTAGAGAATACTGCTCTTTCCCAACCTTATAACTGCCAATCACCAGGTTTTCACAGATTTGGTAATACACGTAGCCATCGATTTATAATTATATTCTGGGCATTCTGAGGTAGAAGTTTAAATGCCTGGACAGACAAGAGGGTGAATCAATCAGGAACTTCAGTGCCACGGAACTTTTCTATAAGGAGTGGCTTTATCATTGAACAAGTTCACCAAAAGGCATTGACACAGTGATCACCCTTACCAGCAGACACAATAGACTGCAAATGCTGGAGAAACAGCCAATCTGCTGGAGGAACTCAGCAGGTCGAGCAGCATCTGTGGGGGGCTCAATCTGCTGAGTTCCTCCAGCAGATTGTTTGTTGCTCCAGAGAGTCCTGATGCAGGGTTCAAAGTCAAAGTTTATTGTCATCTGCACAATTATCTATTCCCAGCTGCAATGAAAAACTTACTTGCAGCAGCATCACAGACATATTGCATTACAGACACAACAGTAACAAGCAAATCATAAATTATACATAAATTACATAAAATTACACAAGAAATAACAAATTAGAACAAAAAATAACAAAGTCTATTGTAGTGCAAAGTGGTCATAGTGTTGCTATACTGAGGTAGTGATTAGGGTTGTGCCGGTTGGTTCAGGAACCGAATGGTTGAAGGGAAGCAGCTGTTCCTGAACCTGGTGGTGTGGGACTTTAGGCTTCTGTACCTCCTGCCTGATGGTAGCTGCGAGAAGATGGCGTGGGCCAGATGCCGGGGATCGATGATGATAGATCTTGCCATCTTGAGCCTGAACTTTTCTCTTCCTTGATCTTCCATTGTTAAAGTATATTTGGGAACATCTGCCAGATTTTAACCCGAAATGTCGACAATTCCTTTCCTCCTACAGATGCTGCTCAACCCGCTGGTTCCTCTACTCTTGACCTCACAATCCACCGCCCTATAACCTTGCACCTTATTGTCTGCCTGCACTGCACTATCTCTGCAGCCGTTACACTTTATTCTGCATTCTGTTATTGTTTTACCCTGTACTACCTCAATGCACTGTGTAATGAATTGATCTGTACGAACAGTATGCAAGACAAGTCTTTCACCGTACCTCGGTACATGTGACAATAATAAACCAACTCCAATTCCAATTCCAATCTGTATCACCCCTGCTATGCTGATCCTCAAATCATGCAAGTTTTCTGATTCCTTTCCATGCATTTGTAGTATAATTTCTCGGATAATAAAAGAAACACAGCAAGTTTCCTTTGTTTCTTCTGGCTTCTTTTACCAGCTCCAGTTGCTTACACCAAATCCCTTTTAAAGACCATTATTAGTGCTGTTTCTTGGAGTCATTGAGTCATACAGGCTCTTCAACCCTTCATCATATCCATGGCAACCATCCAATACCTAACTCTATTCATCCCATTTTCCAGCACTTTAAGAAATATTTATTTATTCGTCACACGTACATCGAAACACACAGTGAAATGCATCTTTTGCGTAGAGTGTTCTGGGGGCAGCCCGCAAGTGTCGCCACACTTTCGGCGCCAACATAGCACACCCACAACTTCCTAACCCGTATGTCTTTGGAATGTGGGAGGAGACGGGAGTGCCTGGAAGAAACCCACGCAGTCATGGGGAGAACGTACAAACTCCTTACAGACAGCGGCCAGAATTGAACCCGGGTCGCTGGTGCTGTAATAGTGTTACGCTAAACCGCTACACTATCGATAGCCTTCTCAGTCTTCCCAATTCAGAGTCTTGTTGAGATACTTCTTAAATATTGAGAGAGTACCCGCGTCCATCACCTTCTCAGGCAGTGTGTTCCAGATTCCAACCACCCTCTGGGTGACAAATAGAAACTTAGAAACATAGAAAACCTACAGCACAATCAGGCCCTTCAGCCCACAAAGTTGTGCCGAACATGTCCCTCCCTTAGAAATTACCAGGCTTACCCTTAGCCCTCTATTTTTCTCAGCTCCGTGTACTTATCCAAAAGTCTCTTAAAAGACCCTCTTGTATCCGCCTCCACCACCATTTCCGGCAGCCCATTCCTCGCACTCACCACTCTCTGAGTAAAAAACTTACCCCTGACATCTCCCCTATACCTACTCCCCAGCACCTTAAACCTGTGCCCTTTTGTGGCCACCATTTCAGCCCCGGGGAAAAGCCTCTGACTATCCACATGATCAACGCCTCTCATCATCTTATACACCTCTATCAGGTCCCCCCTCATCCTCCATTGCTCCAAGGAGAAAAGGCCGAATTTCCTCAACCTGTTTTCATAAGGCTGCTCCCCAATCCAGGCAGCATCCTTGTAAGTTTCCTCTGCACCCTTTCTATGGCTTCTACGTCCTTCCTGTAGTAAGGTGACCAGAACTGAGCACAGTACTCCAAGTGGGGTCTGTTCAGGTTCTTATATAGCTGCAACATTACCTCTCGGCTCCTAAATATTTTACCCTCTTTACCTCCTGCCCATTACCTCAAACCAACACCTTCTGGTTTTATACCCCTCTGCTAAGAAGCAAAGTTTATTACTATTGGCCCTATCTATGCCCCTCATAAATTTTCATACCTCAGGTGCCCTCTCAGCCTTCTCTACTGGAAGGAAAACAAGCCCAACCTACCCACTCGCTCTTCATAATGTATAACACGTCGGTGTTATACGTTACACGTAGTTGCTTCCTTGAGTGAAAGTACCTCTCTCTTAAGCCAGAGTTGCTTTATGGACTTCTGCTGCATCTAAATTAAATAGCTTGTTAGCTGCTACTCTTGTGGGGAAAGAGTTGTTATCATCGTTCAGTCCTGGCTAACCTGGCTAAACATTTACTGTTGGACCTATAATAGGGATTAGTTGTGCTTACGAACATCACCAAGAAATCTGAGCCAAAAAAAAACACATTGACAATCTGTTTTAAAGATGTTCCCAAATATACTTTAAGAATGGAAGATCAAGGCAGAGAAAAGCGCTCTCCAGTTTTTTTTTGCAACATTCGGGTAATATTTTGCTGTGCCTCTCGCATCCCAAACTTTTCTGATTGAGGAGATAGAACATAGAACATAGAACATTACAGCACAGTACAGGTCCTTCGGCCCACGATGTTGTGCCAACCTCTTATCCTGCTCTAAGATCTATCTAACCCTTCCCTCCCACAGGGCCCTCCATTTCTCTATCATTCATGTGGCTATCTAAGAGTCTCTTAAATGTATCTGCCTCCACAACCTCTGCCGGCAGTGCGTTCCACGCACCCACCACTCTCTATGTAAAAAAACTTACCCCTGACATCCCCCTTATACCTTCCTCCAATCACCTTAAAATTATGTCCCCTCATGTTAGCCATTTTCGCCCTGGGAAAAAGTCTCTGACTGTCCACTCGATCTATGCCTCTTATCATCTTGTGCACAATGATGTTACACTGCGAACACCAGAAGAGTAAAACTCCTTGTTTTTCTGGTTGGTGTCCTCACAGGTAGCACCACTTAGACAGAGGAACTGCAAAGAAGTCAGTAGCAGATTCTGCAGGGTCCTTTTTCATTGCCCTTGAAAGACAAGAGATGGAGTTTCCCCAATCTGGAAACCACACTTCATCCACCCAACTATTAACTTACTTAGATCCAGAAGCCAGTAATCAGTTAAGATTTACCTATCTCCAGAAGAAAGTTAGTGCCTCCTTCAATCAGAGCTTCCCAGATTCTTCAGAAGGAAGAACTTCCTTCAAAAGATCACAACCAACTTTGATGTTTCAGCCATGCATTGGCCATCTGTTGGTGAAAAGCAATCAAGGGACATATGGATCACACATCCCATAGTTCCAGCAAATAATTAACCTGCTGCGGCAGACACAAGAGACTGCAGGCGCTGGAATCTGGAGCAGCAAACAATCTGCTGGAGGAACTCAGTGGGTCGAGCAGAAAGAAATTTCTTTCCTCCCACAGATGCTGCTCGACCTGCTGAGTTCCTCCAGAATGTTGTTTGTTGCTCCAAACTACCACGTCAGCTGACTCGTTCCCTGATCCATTAAAGTCAGAAGCCAAAGAGGAAGAGTTCTGAGCGCTGTTGTTTGTGATTTATATAAATGATTTGGATGAAGATGTAGATGGGGGGTTAGTCATTTCGCAGACGACACTAAGGTTGGTGGAGATGTGGACAGTGCAGAAGGCTGTCAAAGGGATAGAGATCATACAGTCACATAGTAATTCAGCATGGAAGCAGGCCCTTCGCCCCAACTCATCCCTGCTAACTATGGTTACAGATATGAGTGGAGAAATGGCTGATGGAGTTTAATCTGAGTAAGAGTGAGGATTTGGACTTTGAAAGGTCAAATACACGGGGAACAGATACAGTTAATGGCAGGACCCTTAATGGTGTTGATGTACAGAGGGATCTTGGGATCCAAGTCCATAGCTTTCTGAAAGTAGCCACATAAGTAGATAGGGTGGTAAAGAAGGCATACGGCATGCTCGCCTTCATTGGTTGGGGCATTGAGTAGAAGATCAAGGAAGTCGTGTTGTAGCTATATATAAAACTTTGGTTTGGCTGCACTTGGGAGTACTGTGTGCAGTTCTGCTCGACCCATTACAGGAAGGAAGTGGAGGCTTTGGAGAGGGTGCAGAAGAGGTTCACCAGGATGCTGCCTGGATCAGAGGGCATGTGCTCTCAGAAGAGTTTGGACGAACTTGGGTTCTTTTCTCTGGAGTGGCAGACGCTGAGGGAAGACCTGATGGAGGTTTATAAGACTATAAGAGGCATAGATAGAGTAGAGAGCTGGTATGTTTTTCCCAGGGTTGAAATGTCCAATACTAGAGGGCATGCATTTAAGGTGAGAGGGGTAGCATTTAAAGGAGATGTGCGATGCGAGACTTTTTACACAGAGAGTGGGTACCTGGAATGGGCAACAACCAGGATCTCCTGGCGGCCAGCCATTTTAATTCCACATCTCATTGCCACACTGATGTGTCTGTCCACGGCCTCCTCTACTGCCAGTTTGAGGCTGGAGACAAATTAGAGGAACGACACCTTGTCAGACCCCACTTGGAGCACTGTGCTCAGTTCTGGTCGCCTCACTACAGGAAGGATGTGGAAGCCATAGAAAGGGTGCAGAGGAGATTTACAAGGATGCTGCCAGGATTGGGGAGCAGCCTTATGAAAACAGGTTGAGGGAACTCAGCCTTTTGTCCTTGGAGCGCCGGAGAATGAGGGGGGACCTGATAGAGGTGTATAAGATGATGAAAGGCATTGATCGTGTGGATAGTCAGAGGCTTTGCCCCAGGGCTGAAATGGTCGCCACAAAAGGACGTAGGTTTAAGGTGCTGGGGAGTAGGTACAGAGGAGATGTCAGGGGTAAGTTTTTTTACTCAGAGAGTGGTGAGTGCGTGAAATGGGCTGCCGGCAACGGTGGTGGAGGTGGATACGATAGGGTCTTTTAAGAGACTGTTAGATAGGTACATGGAGCTGAGTGAAATAGAGGGCTATGAGTAAGCCTAGTAATTTCTAAGGGAGGGACATGTTCGGCACAACTTTGTGGGCCGAAGGGCCTGAATTGTGCTGTAGGTTTTCTATGTTTCTATGTTTCTAACACCTCATAGTCCGTCTTGGTAGTCTCCAATCGGATGACATCAATATCGATTTCTCTAACTTTTACTAACCACTCGCCTCTGCTTCCCCCACCTTTGTCTTCCTTATCCCTCTAGCCCCATCACCCCTTCTCTTTCCCCTCCTCCACCCTCATGACCTGCCCCTCACCCACACCTCCCTCCCTCTGGTTCCCCACCTCCTTCCCTTTATTCCAGGCTCCACTGTCCTCTCCTGTCAGATTCCATCTTCTTCAGCCCTTTGCCTCGTCCACCTCCCAGCTTCTCACTTCAGTCCCACTCTTGCCTCCTCCCCCACCTACCTACCTTCCCCGTCTCACCTGGATCCACCTGTCACCTGTCGCTTTGTCCTCCTTCCCCTCTCCACACTCTTTTGTCCTGGATTCTTCCCTCTTTCTTTCCTTCCAGTCCCGATGAAGGGTCTCGGCCCGAAACGTCGACGGTCCATTTCCCTCCACAGATGCTGCCTGATCCGCTGAGTTCCTCCAGCACTTTGTGTGTTGCTCCAGATTTCCAACATCTGCAGAATCTCTTATGTCTCTAAAAGAATACAGAGTCGAACTGAACCTGGATAGATATAGTCTTTTAAGACGTTCATTGATGCATTATAATAGATCCCATTAAAATTAATGAAATTCTTGGATTCAGTTGGATATTCATCATGATTTCTATGCAGCTAATGAAGGATACATCCCAAAGATTTAATACATATGTTAGGAATTTTATGAAGGACTGTAAAAAAATCTATTAAACCTCCATGATTCAAGAAGGGATTGCTTGGCAATATATAACTTTGACTAGTTTTCAAACTAGGTATGATAATATTCTAAGAAGAGGCTATGCAATGGCTGATATTGTACAGATAGAATAATGCTCTGCTAAATCAATTGCACTTGAGGTTCAACTGGACACAATTTCAATCTACTGGTGAAAGCATGTTAAATGACCAAGCAACAATTACTGGTAAAAAATTCAACAAGCAAGAGATGAAGTTATTGACCCATGGAAAGAACTGAACAGTAACCCCAGAACTGGGGCTGTCTGTGAATTGATGAATTCTGAAGCAGTCCATGTTGCTCCAAGAACGGAGAGTGCAAGAATAGGACTCAGCCACTACCATAATTAGTGGGGTGATGGGACTGCTGGCATGGGGGACTCAGTGGGTTGAATGGCTTCCTTCTACGTTCTAAGGAAGTATAGGAGTTTGGAATTGAGCAAGCAGAACGAGAATGAGGTGAAGAATAGGACTAGAACACAGAAAAAGTACAGCACGGGACAGGCCATTCGGCCCACAATGTTGTGCCGATCTTGATGCCAAATTATACCAAATGGCCTCCTCCTGTGTATCATCCACATCCCTCCATTTTCACGTGTCCACCTAAAAGCCTCTTAAACTCCATCAAACTGCCTGCTTCCATCACTCCCCCTGGTAACCCATTCCAGGCACCCACCACTCTCTGCGTAAAAAACTTACCCCTCACGTTGCCTTTAAACTTCCCCCCTCTAACCTTAAAAGCCTGTCCTCTGGTGTTTGACATTCCCACCTTGGAGTAAAAAGAGAAATAACGAGATTAAAGACAGCATTGATCTGGAAAATCAACAGGGAAACGAGACAGAGATTGGAGCCAATGGTGTTGGGAGTTGCTGAGCCAATCAGCTTAGGAAGTCAGGATAATGTTGTCAGAACTGAAGTGGAGTATCATAGAGAACCAGAGAAGTGTCAGCCCACAGCCTGGTCTTCTATAATTTAAACAACATGTCCATGATGTTAGACAAAGTGTAAGATTGCTTCACCAACTTTTATAGATGCACCATAGAAAGCATCCTATCCGGATGCATCACGGCTTGGTACGGCAACTGCTCTGCCCAGGACAGCAAGACACTGCAAAGAGCTGTGGACACAGCCCAGCACGTCACGGAAACCAGCCTCCCCTCCAAGGACTCTATCTGCACTTCCCGCTGCCTCGGTAAAGCAGCCAATGTAATCAAAGACCCCACCCACCCTGGACATTCTCTCTTCTCTCCCCTCCCATCAGGCAGAAGATACAAAAGCCTGAAAGCACGTACCACCAGGCTGAAGGACAGCTTCTATCCTGCTGTTATAAGACTATTGAACGGTTCCCTAGTACTATAAGATGGACTCTTGACCTGACAATCTACCTTATTATGGCCTTGCACCTTATTGACTGCCTGCACTGCACTTTCTCTGTAACTGTTGTCACAAACCAGCAACAAAAGAACCACACTGAGCACGATTCAGTGTTAAAAACTATTTTATTAATCACTACTTATGATAATACGTAAAATAAAAGTAAAAATGTTAGTATGTTAGAATTCAAAAATGTTAAACCTTGAACGTTAACCCCAAAACTAAGCTCTTCATGTGTGTGTGTGACAAAGTCCAAAACTCCCAGTTCCGGAATGGTTCTTAAAGTTCAGTTCCGCAAGCCATAAGGTGAAACATGAGCAAGGGCTTCTTCAACAACCACCGTTGTCTGAAGATAAGACGTAGACGTAGAGAAACATAGAGAGAGTAAATACGAAATCCAAATGTTCCACGATGGAACCCAAACGACACTTCTGTATTTACTCGGTGGTGACTTCCTCACCCCGAAAAGCATCCGAACCGTGGTCGTCCACACACAAATACCTGTTTCCTTCTACAGGTCAGCAACAAAGTGAACTCCACCGGATTACTTCCAACTTCCATACATGGATTTCAGTGGCAGACACAGTTATAGTTTCTCATCCATCGATAGAGAAAACAAGCAGGCTGGTGTCTCTCTCCCTTCTCTCTCTCTCTCTCTCTCCTACTTCTAACTTCAACAACGCCATTACGTCCTTTATCTTCTATTGACGTAAGCACACCCCACACACACATACACACACACACACTATCTTAAAGGGACTTTCAGTGAGTCCGTAACACTGTAATTCTGTATTCTGTTATTGTTTTACCCTGCACTACCTCAATGCACTGTGTAATGAATTGCATGCAAGACAAGTTTTCACTGTACCACACTACATGTGACAAATAAATACCATTTCCATTTTCCCCTTGTACCACCGCGAAATACTGATGTGATGAAATGATCTGTATGACTGGCTCGCAATCACTGTACTTCAATAATAATAAACCAATTTACCAATTTACAGCAGGGGCTATTGTTGGCTGAATTGAGGACAACTCCCACTCCCCAGATTTCCCTAGGCTTGTTCAGAGGGTCAAAGAAGCTGACCGTCCGCCCTGGGAGTCAGGGTGGTGAGGTGTCGCGAGAGGGCAGTGGGGACTCGGCCTCAGCTCCCCAAACCTCAGCTCACCTTGACGTGCTTTCACAGCAGACAAGGATGGGGAAGAGCTTCACTGCCTGTGAAATCTCGGAGCCTTTTTGAACCAGTTTTAAATGCCTCTGATATTCTAAAAACTTTAAGAGTGCTGCAAACAATTGAACAAGTAATTAAGATACATGAGATCTCACAAAATGGGAGAGGATGCAGACCTGGGCTGAGAAGCGGCAGATGGAGTTCAACCCGGATAAATGTGAAGTGATACACTTCAGGATATATAATTTGAAGACAGAATACAAGGTCAATGGCAGGACTCTTAGCAGTTTGGAGGAACAGAGGGATCTTGGGGTCCATGTCCATAGATCCCTCAAGGTTGCCATGCAGGTCGACAGGGTTGTTAAGAAGGCGTATGGAGTGTTGGCCTTCATTAGTCGGGGTATTGAGTTCAAGAGCCACAAGGTGATGTTGCAGCTCTATAGAACTCTGGTCAGACCACACTTGGAGTATTGTGTTCAGTTCTGGTTGCCTCATTACAGGAAGGATGTGGAAGCCTTAGAGATGGTGCAGAGGAGATTTATCAGGGTGCTGCCTGGATTGGAGAGCATGTCTTATGAGGATAACTTGAGTGAGCTAGGGCTTTTCTCTTTTGAGAGAAGGAGGATGAGAGGAGACTTGATAGAGGTGTACAAGACGATAAGAGGCATAGATCAAATGGACAGTCAGAGACTTTTTCCCAGGGCGACAATGGCTAACACGAGGGGGCATAATTTTAAGGTGTTTGGAGGAAGCTATAAGGGGGATGTCAGAGGTAAATTTTTTACGCAGAAAGTGGTGGGTGCGTGGAACATACTACCTGCAGAGGTGGTGGAGGCAGATACATTAAGGACATTTAAGAGACTCTTAGATAGGCACATGAATGATCAAGAAATGGAGGGCTATGTGGGAGGGAAGGGTTAGATAGATCTTAGAGCAGGATAAAATGTCGGCACAACCTTGTGAGCTGAAGGACCTGTACTGTGCTGTAATGTTCCATGTTCTACGTTCTATGATGCAAAACAAGCAGGACAAGTTTTTCACTGTACCTCGGTACAAGTGACAATAATAAACCAATTCCGATTCCAAAAAGATTTATGAGGATGTTATAGAGACTACGGAGCATGACTATAAAGAGAGGCTGGGTAGGTCGGGACTTTTTTCCCTGGAGTGTAGGAGGCTGAGGGTGACCTTACAGAGGTTTATAAAATCATCATAGATAAGGTAGATGGTAACAGTCTTTTCCCCAGGGTAGGAGAGTCCAAAACTAAGGGACATGGGTTTAAGGTGCAAGGGGAAAGATTTAAGAGGGATCTGAGGGGCAATGTTTTCTCACAGAGGGTAGTGAGGATATGGAACGAGCTGCCAGAGGAAGTGGCTGAGGCAGGTACAATTACGGCACTTAAAAGACATCTGGACAAGTACATGGATTGGAAAGGTATAGAGGGATATGGGCCAAATGCGGGCAAATGGGACTAGCTCAGGTTGGCAACTTGGTCGATATAGATAAGTTGGGCCTATTTCCATCACTCTGTGAGAACATTAAGAAATTACATAGAACTTGAAAGCAAATGTATAAAGTAATATAGGATTAACTGGAATTTGCTTCTTCTCCTAATCCATTGGTCGAGAAATCCCATCAAAAGTGAATGAGGCCTGGAAATCCGTGAGAAGCTTGGCTGACATCTGTCACACCTTGTCCCGTGTGCCCCCATTAATCTCAGAGCAGGCAAGACTCATCGAAACTGCCCCCTACAGCCTGAATGATGCACCTCATTGTTTGTACATAGTTGTTCTAACTTTTTGCAATCATTTCTGGAACTGGCAACATAATTTTGTGTTTTAATGACCAGACTACAGGTCGTTAAATGAAGCTAAAGAATCATCAATACCGACAATTAACTAGAAATTGTAGTTAGGCAAATATTCAAAGGAGCTGGTAAATTTGAGGTAGATGTCCACAAGATAAAACATCAGAGAACAGTGCTGGAGAAAACTTGCGAGCAGTGACGCATGATCTTCCCACCCTTGCCTTCAAAATTCACTGAGATGTCAGGCAGAGGAGATGGCAGGAAGGACAAGTGTTGTATCAAGGACTTGCTGCAGCAAGCAAGACATCGATCGAAGAATGTCACCTCTTGAGGAGATACGGCAAAAGTATTTTACTCCAGGATAATTCACCGTTGAAAGTTTACATACCTTGAAGTCATCGTGAGTTCAGTCCTTTATTACAGGAAGACAAAATTACTTTGCCTGTGGGTCGGCTGCGCCTCTGCTGGTAACAACATTGCTTTGGAGCCACAGAGTTGTGAGTTCAAGCCCCGAACTTCAAATAAGCATTTGTCTCCTTCCAATAGAGGCAGAGATCGAGTGGACAGTCAGAGACTTTTCCCAGGGCAACAATGGCTAACACGAGGGGGCATAATTTTAAGGTGATTGGAGGAAGGTATAAGGGGGATGTCAGGGGTAAGTTTTTTACACAGAGAGTGGTGGGTGCGTGGAACGCACTGCCTGCAGAGGTTGTGGGGGCAGATACATTAGGGACACTTAAGAGACTCTTAGGTAGACACATGAATGATAGAAAAACAGGGGGCTATGTGGGAGGGAAGGGTTAGATAGATCTTAGAGCAGGATGAAATGTCGGCACAATATTGTGGGCCAAAGGGCCTGTACTGTGCTGTAGGCTTCTATGTTCTATGTTCTAATTACAACTCCTCCAGAGTCGTCTATTGTCTCCTATGTTGTACTATGATTCTCCCTTTTGCTTGCACAATTCGTTTTGTTTTCCATCACTCCATCACGGACCATGTTTGAAAGATATTTCTCTTTAGTTATTACTGATCCCACAGTTTGCAGAAACTTATGTGGCTCTAATGACACCTCTGTAAAACTAGTGTTCAAGAAGAGAAAGATCAATTTTCTGGACATATGCTTCTCATTCCAGGGAGACCCATCTGGAGATTACAGTCATGCACATTGTGATGTGGTACTCTGTGGACTCACTGTGTTGGCTATGATGTTGAAACTGTACTTGGAATCTATGTGGTGGTTATTACGATCCTACAGAGGACCAAAGGTTATTTGCACCAACACTTACAACGTATAACTAAGTAAGATGTAAAGAGAGGCCAATCAGAAAGTTATAGTTATCTAGCAATCTTTTACTTTATCAATACATCATTGACAAATTCAGCTGTATATAATCATTTGAACCAGTGTTTATTCATAATTCTAGTCAAAGTATTTCATTTTTTTATAATACTTTACACCTAACACTGAACAAATTCTCATTGTACATTCAAACTTGTCCTGTTTGCTTCTTATATGAACGTCCTGTACCATTGAATACTATCATTGTACGCTGTTGTGTACAGTTTTAGAACATAGAACAATACAGCACAGGAACAGGCCCTTCAGCCCACAATGTTGTGCCAAGCTAATTAAATTAGTAATCAAATACCCAACTAAACTAATCCCTTCTGCCTACACAGTGTCCATGTCCTTCCATTTCCCACACGTTCATGTGCCTGTCTAAGAGTCTCTTCAGTGCCTCTGTTGTATCTGCCTCCACCACCACCCCTGGTAGCACATTTCAGGCACCCACCACTCTCTGTGTAAAAAACTTGCCCCTCACATCTCCTTTGAACTTACCCCCTCTCACCTTAAATGCATGCTCTCTGGTATCAGGCATTTCAACCCTGAGAAAAAAATACCAGCTGTCTACTCGATCTATGCCTCTCATAATCTTATAAACCTCCATCAGGTCTCCCCTCAGCCTCCACCGCTCCAGAGAAAACAACCTTAGTTCGTCCAACCTCTCCTTATAGCACATACCATCTAATCCAGACAGCATCCTGGTAAACCTCTTCTGCACCCTCTCCAAAGCCTCCACATCCTTCCCATAATGGGGCGACCAGAATTGAATGCAATACTCCAGATGTGGCCTAACTAGAGCTTTATAAAGCTACAACATAACTTCCTGTCTCTTGAACTCAATGCCTCGACTAACAAAGGCAACCATGCCATATACAGTACCCTCTTTACCACCCTGTCAACCTGTGCAGCCACTTTCAGGGAGCTATGAACTTGGACCTCAAGATCCTTCTACTCATCAACACTATTAAGGGTCTTGTCATTAACAGTGTGCTGTCTCCTTTTGGGTAGCTCTATTATAGGAACCATGTCATTAAACTAGAAAGAGTGCAGAAAAGATTTACCAGGTTGCCTGGACTTGGGGGCCTGAGTTACAAGGAGAGGTTGCGTAGACTAGGACTTTATTCCCTGGAAAGTAGGAGATTGAGGGGTGACCTGACAGAGGTGTATAAGATCATGAGGGGCATAGACAGGGTGAAAGCGCACAGTGTTTTTCCCAGGGAGGGGGAAACTAAAAACAAGAGGGCATAGGTTTAAGATCAGAGGTGAGAGATTTAAAAGGGACATCGGGGCAGCTTCTTCACGCAAAGGGTGGTGCGTATTTGGAATGAGCTGCCAGAAATAGTGGTTGAGGCGGGCACATTAGTAACATTTAAAAGCCATCTAGATAAGTCCATGGATAGGAGAGGTTTATAGGGCTATGGGCCAAACGCGGCAGATGGGACTGGCTTGCTGGGCAACAGAGCTGGCATCGATGAGTTGGGCTGAAGGACCTGTTTCCATGCTGTATGACTTTCTGACTAAAAGCCATCACGGTTACATTCTGATGCGCTATTTGGGTTAAGTTGTTAACCTGGGAATAAATAGATTTCTCAAGCTTTTCCCCACTCAGATTCCCTACTACCTCACATTTTCAGAATTCCAATGTTTCACAAACACAATCCCTCTGCATTAAGAGTTATAATGTTCTATAAGTTGGTAGAACAGACATTTGTCCTCTTTTGAAGTCTCTGTTGAAACCTGAAGTCCCACACCACCAGGTTCAAGAACAGCTACTTCCCTCCACCCATTTGGTTCTTGGACCAACCAGCACAACCCTAATCACAAGAGATTCTGCAGATGCTGGAATCTGGAGCAACACATACAAAATGCTGGAAGAACGTAGCAGGTCAGGCAGCATCTATGGAGGGAAATAAACAGCTGACATTTTGGGTCGAGACCCGAAACGTCGACTGTTTATTTCCCTCCATAGATGCTGCCTGACCTGCTGAGTTCCTCCAGCATTTTGTGAGTGGTAGAATCCCAATCACTGCAGGTTAGCAACACTATGACCAATTTGCACTGAAATGGATTTTGTTTCTTTTTGTTCTAATTGTGTTCTTTCCTGTAAAAATTGTGTATAATTTATGTTTTTCTTGTGAATGCTGCTTAACTGATGCTGTGTGCCTGTGATGCTGCTGCAAGTAAGTTTTTCATTGCACCTGTGCACACATGGACTTGTGCAGATGACAATAAACTCGACCTTGACTTTATTGTATGCACTGAATGCACAATATACTCATGTATGCACTACATTTGTGGTTATGTTTCTATTTTGTGCATTTGACAACACAGGGCACAGCAGGTAGAGCCGCTGTCTCACAGCTCCAGAGACCCGGCTTCAATCCTGACCTCGGGTGCTGTCTGTGTGGAGTCTGCACATTCTCCCTGTGACCGTGTGGCTTTCAAATGGTACTTCAGTTTCCTCCCACATGCTAAAACCATGAGTGTTGGTAGGTTAGTTAGCCACTATAAATTACCCCTCGGGTGTCGATGAGTGGTAGAATGTGCGGAGAGTTGTTGGGGATGTGGGGAGAATAAAATGGGTTAAGGTCAGATTGTGAATGTGTGTTCAATGGCCAGCACAGACTTGTTGGGCCGAAGGGCCTGTTTCTGTGCTGCATCTGTCTGTGATTCTGGTAAAGAGGGTGAACTCTTCAACATGTTTCTCCATCTTGGTTATTGTGCCAAACACATCCTCTGCTCCCCTTTGCTGCCGAAGTCTCACACTATTTTTAATGTCAAGCAGCTGCAGTTAAACCTGCCTTTTGACAAATGACATCCTTGTGCCAAATTCACATGGCTTGCTCCCTGTGCATGTTCAGCGTTTGCCCTACACCTGACAACATACATCAGCTGTGAAATATTGTGTGGTTTCCATCAGAACACTCCAGGACAAAGGCTACGGGATCTATGCATAACTCCTCATTAAAGTTACAGCAGGAGTCTTGTAGATCATCTGAGGGATTTCAGAGCTCCAGTCTGAAGGAGCCTTTGGCCATATAATCCCTGTAAAACTGGGGACTACACATGGAAAATGATGACACAGATTTCTAAGATCATAATAGTAAAAAATGAAATGCCCTTGTAGAGAAAGCAATGTGATTTTCTTTCTAATATCCATTATGCCTTCTGTAGGATCCTAAAGTAACGTATGGCATGGTATGAACTGAAATTGAAAGGGTTTTATAGTTAGTCAGAAGAAAATAGAGGTCCTTCCTCATGAGCATTGGCTGTTACAAATTTCCCGATCACAACTATTGTGCTTATTCGGGTCCAGCCTCCTCAATGGTAACAACACATTAGGATTGCTTTGATCACTTTGCACTAAAATTGACATTTTTTGTTTGAATTGGGTTCTTTCTTGTAAAAATTGTGTATAATTTATGTTTAATTTATGTTTTTCTTGTGAATGCTGCTTATCTGATGCTCTGTGCCTGTGATGCTGCTGCAAGTAAGTTTTTCATTGCACCCGTGCACACATGGACTTCTGCACATGATAATAGGCACGACTTGACTTGACTTTATAGAATGGGGTAACAACTTCTTCTCCTTCCAACCCAACTGCTGTCTCTATTCACTCCCCTCCTCACTTCTCAGCAGACTCAACCCTCTACAATGGTACCTGACTGGAAGCGCCCACCATATTGGGTAAGTAGTGTCCTTAAGAAACACCTGGAAAATCGTTAACATCTTGACACATGGAAATCAGGGATCTTGTGCCGAAGTCAGACCCCCGCTGTATTTGCTTGGCCTCTGTTCATTGACCACTTCGCCACAGAAAGAAACGATACTACAGATCACTCAGAATATAATTAATGATTGGAGAAATGAGTTGCTTCCCCCAACAGATGCTTGATGTGATGGGTTCCATGATTTGGAATTTGCCAGCATCGCACTTTGGTTCATCAAGCACCTTCCATTTGTGGCCTTGTCACCCATGGTCTGAGCAGTTCCTGCTGTGCATTTTCTTCGTGGGAAGCTAAAATTAAGGATCTCAACTGTTGGAGTCAGTGATGGGTTCTTCCATGTGGCTACAGATTTGGGCCTATGCCACTGGTGTTGGCTGCTGCTTTGTTTTGGTATTGGTATTGGAATTGGTTTGTAATTGTCACTTGTACCGAGGTACAGTGAAAACATGCCTTGCATACCATTCGTACAGATCAATCCATTGCGCAGTGCATTGAGGTAGTACAGGGTAAAAACACTAACAGAATGCAGAGTAAAGTGTCACAGCTACGGAGTAAGTGCAGTGCAGGTAGAGAATAATGTGCAAGGTCATAACGAGGTAGTTTGTGAGGCCAAGAGTCTACTCATTGTATGAAGGAACCGTTCAATAGTCTTATCACAGTGGGATAGAAGCTGTCCTTGAGCCTGGTGGTACGTGCCCTCAGGCTCCTGTATCTTCTACCCGATGGAAGAGGAGAGAAGAGAGAATGACCCGAGTAGGTGGGGTCTTTGATTATGCTGGCTGCTTCACCAAGGCAGCGAGAGGTATAGACAGAGTCCATGGAGGGGAGGCTGGTTTCTGTGACATGCTGGGCTGTGTCCACAACTCTCTGAAGTTTCTTGTGGTCCTGGGCAGAGCAGTTGCCATACCAAGCCATGATGCATCCAGCTAGGATGCTTTCTGTGGTGGATCGATAAAAGTTGGTGAGTGTCAAAGGGCACATGCCAAATTTCTGTTACCTCCTGAGGAACTAGAGGCGCTGGTGAGCTTTCTTGGCTGTGGCATCTACGTGGTTGGACCAGGGCAGGCTATTGGTGATGTTCACTCCTTGGAACTTGAAGCTCTCAACCCTCTTGACCTCAGCACCATTGATGTAGACAGGTGCATGTAAACCTCCCCCTTTCCTGAAGTCAATGACCAGCTCTTTTGCAGACATTGAGGGAAAGGTTGTTGTCAATGCACCATGCCACAAAGCTCTCTATCTCCTTCCTGTACTCTGACTCATCGCTATTTGAGATACGGCCTACAACAGTGGTATCATCTGCAAACTTGTAGATGGAGTTAGAGCAGAATCTGGCCACACAGTCATGAGTGTATAGGGAGTAGAGTAGAGGGCTGAGGATGCAGCCTTGTGGGGCACCAGTGTTGAGAATAATAGTGCTGGAGATGTTGCTGCCTATCCTCACTGATTGCAGTCTGTTGGTCAGGAAGTCAAGGATCCAGTTACAGAGTTGGAATAGGCAAATTATATTAGGATTATAAACCCTTTTGCAGACACCAAAAAGACTGCAGATACTGGAAATCTGGAGCCACACACAAACCATTTTTGTGTTGCTCATAAACACTTTTGCATCAGTCCCTGTGAAAGGGGAGTTTGACATGGCTAATGAGTTCTCCCATATCATGAAGTCTTGGTGAATGACAGGTCGGACAAGGTGGACCAGTTTCATCCATGACGGTGTTGCAATGGGCTTAAAGGTCCCTGTCCCTGTGTCCATGACTACATTTAGCTGCACGTCTATGATCCATGCATGATGGTTGCAGCTCCTTGAAGCAGGGCAGTCATAATGTCATAGAGATATACAGCACAGAAAGAGACCCTTTGGCCAAATGTGGCTGCATCAACCATGAAGCACCCATTTTTACACTAATCCTGCCCCAACACATTTTATTCTCCCCACATTCCCATCAATTCCTCCCCAGATCCTATCACCCACCGATACACCAGGGGCAATTTACAGCAGCCAATTAACCTACCAACCTGTTGGTCTCTGGGATGTGGAAGGAAATCGGAGCACCCGGGGGAAACCAACATGGTCACAGGGAGACCGTGCAATCTCCACACAGACAGTGCTAGAGGTCGATATTGAACCTGGGTCTTAGGAGCCAGGAGGTATTGTTGCAGCTATGTAGGTCCCTGGTCAGACCCCACTTGGAGTACTGTGCTCAGTTCTGGTCGCCTCACTACAGGAAAGATGTGGAAGCCATAAAGAGGGTGCAGAGGAGATTTACAAGGATGCTGCCTGGAATGCAGAGCATGCCTTATGAAAGCAGGTTGAGGGAACTCGGCCTTTTCTCCTTGGAGAGACGGAGGATGAAGGGGGACCTGATAGAGGTGTATAAGATGATGAGAGGTATTGATAGGGTGGATAGTCAGAGGCTTTTCCCCAGGGCTGAATTGGTGGCCACAAGAGGACATAGGTTTAAGGTGTTGGGGAGTAGATATAGAGGAGATGTCAGGGGTAAGTTTTTCACTCAGAAAGTGGTGAGTGTGTGGAATGGGCTGCCGGCAACAGTGGTGGAGGCGGATACGATAGGGTCTTTTAAGAGACTGTTAGATAGGTACATGGAGCTGAGTAAAATAGAGGGCTATGGGTAAGCCTAGTAATTTCTAGGGTAGGGACATGTTCAGCACAGCTTTGTGGGCCGAAGGGCCTGAATTGTGCTGTAATTGTTCTATGTTTTATGTTCTATGTCTCTGCTGCTGTGAGGCGGTGGCTCTACCGGCTGTGTCCCTGAGTTCAGTACTTTGTACCAGAGTGGAGTATTCCACAATGAACTCATTATTTAGAAAATGCCTACTGTAATGAAGGTTAAAGTGAAATCTTTTTGAGGGACAAAGTAGATCAATCTTAAAAGCAGTTACTGACCCTAGACTGGTGCAGGAGGAGATGCCAGGACTCAGCTGCTAACATGATCCAACCTCGTGCTGATCAGTCTGATTGGCTGGAATTTTAGACAATAAAAGGGTATAGGATTGGTCCAAGCCAATGTTTTAAAATGAAGAGTGAATCAAACGTTCATTCCGTATCAAACCTGACTTTAACATAGAACATAGAACATTACAGCACAGTACAGGCCCTTCGGCCCACAATGTTGTGCCGACATTTTATCCTGCTCTGAGATCTGTCTAACCCTTCCCTCCAGTTCTCTATCATTCATGTGTTTATCTAAGAGTTTCTTAAATGTCCCTAATGTATCTGCCCCCGCAATCTATGCTGGCAGTGAGTTCCACACACCCACCACTCTCACCTACCCCTGACATCCCCCTTATACCTTCCTCCAATCACCTTAAAATTATGTCCCCTCGTGTTAGCCATTGTCGCCCTGGGAAAAAGTCTCTGATTGTCCACTTGATCTATGCCTCTTACTATCATGTGCACCTCTATCAAGTCACCTCTCAGCCTCCTTCTCTCCAAAGAGAAAAACCCCAGCTTACTCATCCTATCCCTATAAGGCATGCTCTCCAATCCAGGCAGCATCCTGGAAAATCTCCTCTGCACCCTCTCTGAAGCTTCCACATCCTTTCTTTCCTCTGGAAAGCAAAATAAGATCAGGTGCAAAAATAGAAACTGTCTTTATTACTGTTAATTCAACGCTAGCAGCCAAGGACAAATCCAGCCTCAGGAACAACAATTTGTATCTCTACAGCACTTTTAACCTCATAAAGCATTGCAACCTGCTTCACGAGAGAGCCACTGATAAAAATTTGGCATCAAGCCACAATGGAGATGTCTGCTCATGTGACCACAAACTTTGTTAAAGAGGTTGGTTATCAGAGGTACCATAAAAGAAAAGATTTGGGGAAAAAATCTGGAGAAATCTGGAAAGAAATCAAATAAAAGCAAGGATGCAATTCTGAGGCTTTATACACTGTTGGTCAGACCACATTTGGAGTATTGTGAGGAGTGTTGGGCTCCTTATCTAAGGAAGGATGTGCTGGCATTGGAGAGGGTCCAGAGGAGGTTTACAAGAATGATCCCGAGAATGAAAGGGTTAATGTATAAGGAGTGTCTGTTGGCTCTGGGCCTGTACTCACTGTAGTTCAGAAAGATGAGGGGGGATCTCATTGAAACCTACTGAATATTGAAAGGCCTGGATAGAGTGGACGTGGAGAGGATGTTTCCGGTCATGGGAGTGTCCAGGACCAGAGGGCACAGGCTTAAAATAGAAGGACTTTCCTTTAGAAAAGAGATGAGGAGTATTTCTTTGGCCAGGGGGTGGTGAATCTATGCAATTCATTGCCACAGACGGCTGTGGAGGCCAAGTCATTGGGTATACTTAAAGCAGAGGTTGATAGGTTCTTGATTAGTAAGGGAGTCAAAGGTTATGGGGAGAAGGTAGGAGAATGGGGTTGAGAGGGAAAAATAAATCATGATCGAATGGCGGAGCAGACTCAATGAGCAGAATGGCCTAATTCTGCTCCTATGTCTTATATCGGTGGGTGATAGGATCTGGGGAGGAATTGATGGGAATGTGGGGAGAATAAAATGTGTTGGGGCAGGATTAGTGTAAAAATGGGTGCTTCATGGTTGATGCAGCCACATTTGGCCAAAGGGTCTCTTTCTGTGCTGTATATCTCTATGACATTACGACTGCCCTGCTTCAAGGAGCTGCAACCATCATGCATGTCTATGTCTCAGATCGATTGCCATTACAACTGAGTGGGGCTTTGAAGAGAAATCAAGTCAGCTATTATTGAAGATGAAGTGTGAACCACAGAAGACAAACTCATATTGTGACTCAGGTCATTATAGCATTACCTGGGAACAAGGACATTTTACAAATGGTTAACAAGGCTGAAAGAAAAACTCTATTAACGCAAGGCCACCTACACATTGCAGAGTCAGAGAGATACAACATGGAAACAGGCCCTTCAGCCCACCAAGTCTATACTGACCATCAACCACATATTTACACCAATACTACCCAAACCTCAGGAAAGCAGCCAACACAATCAAGAACCCTCCCACCCTGGTCATCTTCTCTTCTCCCCCCTTCCATTGGGCAGAAGATACAAAAACCTGAAAGCACGTACCACCAGGCTCAAGGACAGCTTCTATCCCGCTGTTATAAGACTATTGAATGGTCTCCTAGTCGATAAGATGGACTCTTGACCTCACAATCCACCTCATTATGGCCTTGCACCTTATTGTCTGCCTGCACTGCACTTTCTCTGTAACTGTAACACTTTATTCTGCATTATATATTGTTTTTCCTTGTACTACCTTGATGTATTGATGTGATGAAATGATCTGTATGGACGGCATGCAAAACAAAGTTTTTCACTGTACCTCAATACCTGTGACAATAATAAACCAATTACCAATTCTAAGGATTTTGATTCTCCCTGCATTCCCATCAACTCTCCGTTAATCCAAATAAAATCATCTTCAATTCAAAGTAATGTAATGAAAATATTTTAAAATTCATTCTTTGTTCTTTCCTGATTCAGCAGCAAGAGGTATTCGCAAACAAGGGAGACACTGTACACATGTTAAAGGTTATGCAAAACTACTTTATCAGGATTATCTATAAACTACTCACTATATTGAAAAAAAGTACAAAAGGGAGAAAGAGACAATACTTACCATCCAATCAATGAATCGATTTTCATCCTGCCGGAGGGAACCTCAGGTGTCCAACAGTCTTTCACGCAGCCTTCTTTCTGTCTGTTAGCACCGATCGCGACTCAGTCTAAGGGAAGATTCCAAGTTGCACCAAGGAGTTGACCCTTTTTATACCCTTCAAAAACCTAACATAACTTTTACCCTGGTACTTTTCCATCCCCTTGTCGTACCAGCCTGTACTTTCTTACCTCCCGTGACCTTCGGCCTAGACACATAACTTGGAAACAGAGAGAAACAGGTCTGTGAGGAAGAAAACATTCTTCACCAGTATCTAATCTCAAGGATGTGCATCCATGCACATCTTCAAGGTGTTACCACATTCCAAACTAACACCATTTTGTCTTACAACCACCATTTGGTGTTACGCCCCACTGCACATACTAAGGAGGAATCAGAAATGACTTCTGGCTAATTTAACTCTTTCCTTACAAGTAGTCATTTCTTCATTTTTTTCTGATGGAGCAAATTGCTAAATCTTATTAAAACATAGAACAGTATGGCACAGGAACAGGCTCTTCAGCCCACAATGTCTGTTCTGATCATGATGCCAACCTAAACTAATCCCATTGGCCAAATGTGAGGTGTTGCACTTTCAGAGATCAAAAAAGACAACAGTATACTGTTAATGGTGTTGATGTACAGAGGGATCTTGGGGTCCAAGTCCGTAGCACCCTGAAACTGGCTGCACAGTTTGATAGGATGGTAAAGGCAGTGGATGGCATGCTTGCTTTTATTAGTCGAGGCATTGAGTTCAAGAGTCGGGAAGTTATGTTGCAGCTTTATAAAACTCTGGTTAGGCCGCATCTGGAGAACTGCATTCAATTCTGGCCACGCCATTATAGGAAGGATGTGGAGGCTTTGGAGAGGGTGCAGGCCAGGATGCTGCCGGGATTAGAGGGCATGTGCTACGGGGAGAGGTTAGACGGACATGGGTTATTTTCTCTGGAGCGGCAGAGGCTGAGGGGAGATCTGATAGAGGTGTATAAGATTATGAGAGGCATAGATAGAGTCGACAGCTGGTATCTTTTTCCCAGGGTTGAAATTTCTGATACTTAAGGGCATGCATTTAAGGTGAGAGGGGGTAAGTTCAAAGGAGATGTGTGGGGCAAGTTTTTTACACAGAAAGTAGTGGGAGCCTGGAATGCACTTCCAGGGGTGGTGGACGAGGCAGAAACGATAGAGGTGTTTAAGAGACTCTTAGATAAGCACGTGGATGTGCAGAGGATAGAGGGATATGAACATTGTGTAGGCAGAAGGGACTAGTTTAGTTAGGCATTTAATAGTTTAATTAGTTAGGCACAACATCGTGGGCTGAAGGGTCTGTTCTTGTGCTGCACTTTTCTATGTTCTATGTTCTAGATGGTCCACCCATTTCCTGCATGTTTCTGTACCTGTCTAAATGCCTCTTATCAAAATGAAAGGTCTGATTTCCTTCCGCTCTGATATTCCTGTCATTCTGCGGAGTGCAAAGCCCCAGTGTGGTTCAGCTGCGATATAAGTTGGTAGAAATTAGCAATAGCAAATAAATAGTTGAGAAATATTCTTGTGAGATTTTGTGTGCAGCGGAGAGAGCAGATCCATGTGATCCCCTCTCCCACAGCCGCTGCGGGTACCAACAAGGCAGAGAAGGCAACGACCAACCAGTTCAATGTGACACAGCCTGAGCAGCAGGAGACTGCTAAAAAGATGAGAGAGGCTCATAGAAGACCATGCTGAGAGATAATTAAGAAACCACAAAGGGACAGCTTAAATCACAGTGTATTATGTTTAATTACTTGTTAATTAAAAGTAAAACTGTGGAAAAATAAATTAATTGCACAATTAAGAAGAAGGGCCCAATAAGTTATGTGGCCAGAAATTTGAACTTGATTTTGCAGCTGCCTTTATCATGAAGCAGCAGGTTTATTGCATTTAGCTACCATTGGAGGATTTGAACTCACAACCATTATTAGTGGACCACTGTGTCCAGTACAGGGGCCTTTTTCTAATTGATCCTGCGGTCTCCTAAATGATCCGACCTGAACTTATCCCACATTGAACTTTGCTGGGACCCAGTTTAAAAAGGACCCAAATTATCGACAGTCACAGAGGTTAAATTTTACTGAGGCAAGTAAATGGGTATATGCCTCTCGACTTAAAGTTAGCACATTTAAGATAAGAGATGATATCTTTATTAGTCACATATGCATTGAAGCACACAGTGAAATGCATCTTTTGCATAGAGTGTTCTGGGGGCAGCCCGCAAGTGTTGCCACGCTTCCGGCACCAACATAGCATGCCCACAACTTCCTAACCTGTACGTCTTTGGAATGTGGGAGGAAACCGGAGCACCCGGAGGAAACCCACGCAGACACGGGGAGAACATACAAACTCCTTACAGACAGCGGCCGGAATGGAACCCCAGTCGCTGGTGTTGTAAATAGCATTGCACTAACCACTACACTACCGTGCCCTCTTCAAATACAGACTTCCAGGTGTGAATTACCAGTCGGACAGCAAAATTGTTGAAAAGGTCACCAGAAGTCGTGTTACTGGGAAAAGAGAAACAAAGGACTGCAGATGCTGGAAATCTAGATGAAAGACATGATGATGCTGGAGAAAATCAGCAGGCCAGGCAGCATCCGTGGAGAAAAGCAGGAGGTCAATGTTTCGGGTCAGGACCCTTCCTCAGGACTCTGAAGATAGATGAGGCTCATTGGAGACATGCTGAGGAAGTAGAGGCGCTGGTGAGCTTTGTTGGCCATGGCGTCTATGTGGTTGGACCAGGACAAGTTGTTGGTGATATTTACCCCTGGGAACTTGAAGCACTCAACCATCTCCACCTCAGCACCATTGATTCAGATAGGGGGCGTGTACTCTGCCCCGTTTCCTGAAGTCAGTGATTCCTGAAGTCTTGAAGTCAACACAAACTGCTTGAACTCATGGCACACACACTCTTTAAGGCTTTCCATCTGCTGTTAATGTATGGAATCATGATTTGCCACTTTAATGGAACAGGCAGTCTGTAGAAATCAATCAGCAACTAACCAGCAGGTAATCAATGCACCCTTTCAACAGTGGAGGCATGAGATTCTTCCTGTTGTAAAACACAAGATGTTTCTTGAATGTTGAGATGATGGAGGATTAATGACACAATCTGCCCTCCCGGCTGAGGATACAGTGGCCATTGACACTTGTGCCAGACTGCATGTCAAACTAGATACCAATGTCCAACTCTCACCTCAACAACAGATAATACCCAGCGTAAGTTTGTGTCCAACGAACACAAAGAGCTGGAGGAACTCAGCAGGTCAGGCAGCACCTCTGGAGGGAAATGAACAGTCGACTGTTCAGGCCGAGACCCTTCGTCAAAGATTTCCAGCATCTGCATCTCTCTTGTGTCTCTGGAAGTTTGTGTCCCTTATGTTTCGTCAAAGAGCTATTCAGGAGTAAAGTTTATGGGTGAAGAAGTGGCCTGTTCTTTTCTACGCAAGATCACCGCTCTTTAAATTTCAGTACAAATTCACACAAAGGTTCTCTATTTCTGTAATATTTTCCAGTCCTAAAACTCTTTGGAGGATCTGCCACTTACTGTTCTGGCACTTGGATCATCGCCCAGCTATTTTCACTCTATAATTTTTGACCATGGATAACAACACCTCGATACCGAATTCTCTCTTTAAATCTCTTTGTCTCTTTACCTGTCTTTCCTCATCGAAGACATTCCTTAAACGACTATCAACCTGACCACGCTTTCGGTCAGTGTCTTAATATGCAAATGTTCACATTGATCCTACAAAACCCCTTGGGACATTTAACTATGTTAAAAGTACTGCATAAATACTTCCTGTTATTGTACAGAGAGAAAGGAGAGCTCCCAGGGTGGTTTGCATGTTCCCTCTGCAGGAAGTCATCTAGTTACAATTTCTAAATTGTTATATGGGTAGAAATTTTAAGACAAAATTGGATGTTGCAACTTTCATGATAATGGTTCGTGGAGTCTCTGCAATTAGCTAATAACAAAGGCAGTTGTCAGATAATTGGTTGAATTAGGATTAGAAATCTGAAGAGCACTTTTTAACAGATATTTCATTTAGCCTTTAAGCAGATAATTAATTGCCCTATAACTTCAAATTGATGCTAATGAACTGTTGAGTTTTATTTTTTCCAGTGCTTGGTTTGACATTATTTCTTCTTAATAAATAATATTCAACGGTGTTGAGATTACTCTGCAAGAATGGCATTATTGTATAATAAATCCTGGTCCCTGGCTTGTTTGAATGGAATTCCTTTTTTTCTACTGTTTTATTGGAGACATGAATGTTATTTGAAAAAAGACTTGGATTTACGTGATACCTTTAAGACAATAAAACATCCCATGGTTATTCAAACAGTGTGATCAATCAAGATTTGACACTGGGCTACATAATAAGGCACTAGAATAGATAAACAAAACTTTGATCAACATGATGACCGCAGGGGGAGGGAAAGAAAGAGAAGGAGAAAGGGAGACAGGGAGAGAGAATGTAAATATGGAGTCTGAATTCTCTTTCCTTTTGCTTTACTTTAGTAGCCAGAGAGAAGAAGCTATGCTTTTGACAGGTCCCTTGATACCAGCTAGAATCTTCACACTATATAATTGGTGAAGATTTCTAGTTTTGGACAAGCAACATAAGACAGATCCAATGGAAGGTTCAAGGGAGGTGATCGTGAGATAGAACAGGATGTCATCACCATAAGTTCTTGCTTTTTGGATGACTTTTCTCAGAGGAGTTGTCTGGGAAATTGTAAAGCACATCATGTTGGCAGAGATGGAGAGGATGGAGCAGTGGGGCACCCCTAACATCACCTGCAAAATGTTGTATGACCTGGTCTTTGTTGCATCATTCACCTTTATTGGTGGATTCCCCAATGGCAGTGCTGAGTCCTGTCCCTTTGGACCCTGCTGCACTATTCCTGGACCTTGCTAATTCCCTCTCGTGTGTCCACACCCCATTGCGGTTGCGGATGCTTCAGACCAGTGTGGTCAACAAATGATAGGACTGTTGTATGCCCGGTGACATTTGTGGGCTTGACACATGCCTAAAATCATGTGACTCAAAGCCTGATGCTGTGAGATAGATGCAGAACCAGAATCATATTTATTATCACTGACTTAGATGATGTGAAATTTGTGGTTTTGCGGCAGCAGTACAGCGCAAACACATACAAATTACCATAAATTACAGAAGTACATAATTAGTGCAAAAAAAAGGAATAACGAGGTAGCGTTCATGGGTTCATGGACCGTTCAGAAATCTGACGGCGGAGGGGAAGGAGCTGTTCCTGAATCATTGAATGTGGGTCTTCAGGCTCCTGTACCTCCTCCCTGATGGTAGTAACGAGAAGAGGGCATGTCCCAGGTGGTGAGGGTCCTTAGTGGTGGATGCCGCCTTCTTGAGGCACCACCTCTTGAAGAGTCCTTGATGGTGGGGAGGACCAATTCAAGAAATTGCATCAATATTAATGAATAGCAGCCAACAGCATAGAAGTGTTGAACCACACTACATTATTAAAACATCCCAGAGTTAAAATGTGTCAGCATAAACTTCTTCAATACTGCTAAATGAGTTCCATATATAATTCTGATAGATCTATGTAATTAATCGTGTTTAGAATAAAAAATATGTGAATAAAATACTATTGCTGCAGATTTGGGCAAATAATCTCAAGTAGTGAGTTCACATTTATTCAATGTCCTGTAAACACACAACATTTACATTTAAAGATGGTATCTTATGAAAGGATGTGTTTTCTCAATTGTCAGGACCTCTTATTTGCTATCGTCAGTCATGGAGGTCAGAAACATGACAAAACACAACTGGATCTAACAGTGGGCTGGGGAAACCCATGTGGAAGGGGAGGACTGGTGACTTAAATAGGCTAATCAGGTATCAGAGAAAACCTTATTGGTATGGGTATTGGTTTATTGTCAGGCACGGTAGCTTAGCGTTACAGAGCCAGTGAACCGGGTTCAATTCCGGCCGCTGTCTGTAAGGAATTTGTACGTTCTCCCCGTGTCTGCGTGGGTTTCCTCCGGGTGCTCCGGTTTCCTCCCACATCCCAAAGACATATAGGTTAGGAAGTTGTGGGCATGCTATGTTGGCGCCGGAAGCGTGGCGACACTTGCGGGCTGCCCCCAGAACACTCTATGCAAAAGATGCATTTCACTGTGTGTTTTGATGTACATGTGACTAATAAAGATATCTTATTATTGTCATGTGTACCGAGATACAGTGAAAAACCTGTCTTGCATACCATCCAGACAGTTCATGCCATTCATAAGTACATCAAGGTAGTAAAAAGAAAACAGAATGCAGAACATAGTGTTGTAGCTACACTGAAAGAGCAGTGCAGGACTTAAGAGAAAATTGTTAGTAATTCTGGTGGTCCTAGAATTGATATTGAAAAGAGTAGGATGAATAGAATAAATGTATCGAGAAGATCTGCCAGGGACAGCTCGCAAAGAGTCGCCATGGGCAGTTTTGATGTTTAATCCAGGGTGGAGAGGTTTTCCAAGCTCTCTGAAACTGGTCGGGGAAACTGTGGGGAGACACGTACAGTGTTAGTGGGGTAGTGGGGACTGAGTGACTGGTGACGGAGTCTCATAATGAATGCTGCATCTTCAGAACTCCTACTGCCCCTTCACACACACACACACACACACACACACACACACACACACACACACACACACACACACACACACACACACACACACACACACACACACACACACACACACAACTCTATGGGAGGTTTGGTCACAGAGGTTCTGTTGGTCAAAAAACAAACCACTGGAGGAACCCAGTGAGTCAGACAGCATCTGTGGAGGGAAATGGACAGTTGAGGTTTCGGGTCGAGACCCTTCATCTGGACTTGGCTGCCTTTGAAAGGAAGTTTTGAGAGTTAAATTATTGTTCAGTATCCACAGTTTCAGAGATACAAGTCAAGCACTTTGCTGGCATTTAGCAGGGCAGTGAGTGGACAGCATTTCACCCTGTTCAAGGTGGCAATCACAGAGTGCAAGCACTTTGCAAATAAAACCCCCTGAGTACTGTCACAAACCAGCAACAAAAGAAACACACTGAGCATGATTCAGTGTTAAAAACTATTTTATTAATCACTACTTATGATAATACGTAAAATAAAAGTAAAAATGTTAGTATGTTAGAATTCAAAAATGTTAAACCTCGAACGTTAACCCCAAAACTAAACTCTTCGTGTGTGTGTGTGTGACAAAGTCCAAAACTCCCAGTTCCGGAATGGTTCTTAAAGTTCGGTTCCGCAAGCCATAAGGTGAAACATGAGCAAGGGCTTCTTCAACAACCACCGTTGTCTGAAGATAAGATGTAGATGTAGAAAAACATAGAGAGAGTACATACGAAATCCAAATGTTCCACGATGGAACCCCAAACGACACTCCAGTGTTTACTCGGTAGTGACTTCCTCACCCCAAAAGCATCCGAACCGTGGTCGTCCACACACAAATACCTGTTTCCTTCTACAGGTCAGCAACAAAGTGAACTCCACCGGATTACTTCCAACTTCCATACATGGATTTCAGTGGCAAACACAGTTATTGTTTCTCATCCATCGATAGAGAAAACAAGCAGGCTGGTGTCTCTCTCCCTTCTCTCTCTCTCTCCTTCTTCTTCTAACTTCTTCAACAACGTCATTACGTCCTTTATCTTCTATTGACGTAAGCACACCCCACACACACATACACACACACTCTCTATCTTAAAGGGACTTTCACTGAGTCCGTAACAGTACTGAGAAAATCTGCCCATTCAAAAAGTACCATCTTTAATTGCAAATGCTCTGTTTACATGACATTACTTGCAAAACATGAACCAACTATGTGAGATAATTTACTCCAGATTCACAGCATGTACTCGTACCCTTTCATTCTAAATACTAAAAATTTAACAGATTGATCAGAATTATAAATGGACCTCATTCAGCAGCACTGAAGAAGTTTATGTTGTCTTGTTTAAATTGACCCATACTAACGATGAGATATTTTAATAATATAGTGTGGTTCAACACTTCTCTGCTGATTTTCTGGGGCAGAAACACAGGTGGCACAGTGGTGCAGTCAGCAGAGCTGCTGTCTCACAGCTCCAGAGACCCGGGTTCAATCCTGACCTCCGGTGCTGTCTGTGTGGAGTTAGCACATTCTCCCTGTGACCGCGTGGGTTTCCCCTGGGTGCTAGTCATTTCCTCTCACATCCCAACGACATGTGGGTAGGTAGGGTAATTGGCCATGTAAATTGCCCCTTAAGTGGTAGTATCTAGGAGGAGTTGAAGAGAATGTGGGGAGAATAAAAATGTGATTACTGTAGGATTAATGAAGTGGGGCATAGAGTCATAACAAAACAGGCCCTTCGGCCCAATCGGTCCATGCCGACCAAGATTCCCATCTAAACTAGCCCCATTTGCCCACGTTTAGCCCACGTCTCTCTAAACCTTTCCTATCCATGTACCTCTCAAATGTTTTTCATGTACCCGCCTCAACCACTTCCTCTGGCAATTAGTTCCATATACGGACCACTTTCTGGGTGAAAAAGTTGCCCCTCAGGTTCCTATTAAACCTCTTCCCTCTCACCTAAAACCTATACCTAGTTCTTGATTCCCCAACCCCGGCAAAAAGACCTTATCTATGCCCCTCATGACTTGCTCCATAACTCAGTCCCTGGAGTCCCGGTGACTATCAGTACAGACCTGATGGGCTGAAGGGCCTGTGTCTGTGCTGTCTGTCTCACTGACAATGTGATGTCATTGTAAAGGCCAGGATGACTTGACCCTCATCTGTGAAGCAGCTACCTCCACTCTCTCTGGGACCTTCACCAGTCAGCAGCTCGAATTGTGTTTACAACTCACCACAAGTAATCCATGGTTCAACAGCCCCGTTGTGGTGTCCTGGATCTTCACAAGCTGGCCGCACCTACTACACCACGGCTTCCTTGGATGCCTCAAAAGTTGCAGTTGTTCAAGCCATTACAGTTGCACAAGATCCTGGTGAGGCTACACTTGGAGTCTTGTGTTCAGTTTTGGTCACATGGTTATAGGAAAGGCACCGTTGAGCTGGAAAGAGCACAGAGAAGATCTACGAGGACGTTGCCAGGACTCAAGGGCCTGAGTTATAGGGGGAGGTTGGGCAGGCTGGGTCTTTACCTCTTGGAGTGTAGGAGACCGAGGGGTGACCTTATAGAAGTGCATAAAATCATGTGGGGCATAGACAGTGTGAATACGCATAGTCTTTTTTCCAGGAAAAGGGAGCAAAAAACCAGGGGGCATAGGTTTAAGGTGAGAGAGCAGAGGGGTGTCAGGGGCAGCTTCTTCATGCGGAGGTTGGTGAGTATATGGAACGAGCTGCCAGAGATAGTAGTTGAGGTGGGTACAATAATGACATTTAAAAGACTGTTGGACAGGCACAAGGGTGAGAAAGGTTCAGAGGGATATGGGCCGAACACTGGCAAATGGGACCTTGGTCAGCATGGGCGAGTTGGGCCCTCAAGGTTGCAGTGCAAGTCGACAGGGTTGTTAAGAAGTCGTATGGTGTGTTGGCCTTCATCAGTTGGGGTATTGAGTTCAAGAGCCACGAGATGATGTTGCAGCTCTATAGAACTCTAGTCAGACTACACTTGGAGTATTGTGTTCAGTTCTGGTCACCTCATTATAGGAAGGATGTGGAAACTTTAGAGATGGTGCAGAGGAGATTTGCCAGGACGCTGCCTGGATTGGAGAGCATGTCTTATGAGGATAGGTTGAGTGAGCTAGGGCTTTTCTCTTTGGAGAGAAGGAGGATGAGAATTGACTTTATAGATCTGTACAAGATGATAAGAGGCGTAGATCGAGTGGACATTCAGAGACTTTTTCCCAGGGTGACAATGGCTAACACGAGGGGACATCATTTTGAGATGATTGGAGGAAGGTATAAGGCGGATGTCAGAGGTAAGTTTTTTACACAGAGAGTGGTGGGTGTGTGGAACGCACTGCCGGCAGAGGTTGTGGAGGCAGATACATCTGGGACATTTAAGAAACTCTTAGATAGACACATGAATGATAGAGAAATGGAGGGCTTTGTGGGAGGGAAGGGTTAGATAGATCTTAGAGCAGGATAAAATGTCGGCACAACATTGTGGGCCGAAAGGCCTGTACGGTGCTGTAGTGTTCTATGTTCTATGTATTACTCTATGATTCTAGCTTTGGTCACACATGTGGACTATTGGATGCAAAAGAGAGCTTTCATCCTGGAGGAAGGAAAAGTTGAAACTTCGGAACCAACTCAGAGGACGTTGCTCATCCGACAGCAGAGTTAATGGTGTCCTTGAGCTCAGCAACTCTTCCTCCAGGCTGGGAATGGAGGAGATACAAAAATAAATGAATGCCTGATGGAAAGTAAGGTAGGTTTTGTGTAGGACAATGAGAAAAGTGGGATGCTTCCTGCAGTATAACAACTCGTAATCAGAGTGATGGCCATTTTCAATTTAATCAACACATAGATATAGGTTGCTGTTTATAGCTTTATTGTGGTGACTTTAAATCAGAACACAATGTGTTGCCATTCCGTACAGGGCGTTAATGTCTTATTTCCTGGAAATTGGTTGGGCTACAGGCACGTAAGCCAAGATGACACTGCGGAGAGTGGTATTCATCATCGTCTGGTATTGTGGAGGTTGATTGGTCATTACTGCTCACCCTAAGGGGAGGAACATTGCTTCATTGGCAACTGCTCCATGTGAAAATTGTTTGACGTCAACTCAATAAACTCAACATCCATGCAGACACTGGCAGGTAATAGGGAGAAATAAGTTATGTAACGCATTTTGCTCAGACGAACTGCTAATTTGAACAAATTTTCCTTCATTCAAAAAGAAACTCCATTAGAGTCAGCAGAGAAAGTTTGCCCTCAACAAGATGAATCCTTAACGAGAAGAAATCCTTTACTCCCGCATATGGGTTTGTACTAATGATGTTCAACTATGAAGGAATCTTGAGGCTATTCTGATAGGTCATTGAGGTGATATGCAGCTAATGTGGAATACATTTAAATGTATATTAGGAACAACTGCATTTTTTTGAACTTTTATTAGGACAAAATTTAATTAAAAAGTCTAAAAATGCTGCAAGTTATATTCGAATTACATAAAGCTCTGTTGGCTTCCCAGCAGGAGTATAATCACTTCCCAACACTGCACTTCGGGCAGAAGAAGCTGGTCTAACAGGGAGTAAGACCTCCCTCAGACTCCTACAGTCCAGGGAAAAAAGTCCCAGCTGATCCAGTCTCTCCTTACAGCTCAAGCCCTCCAGTCCTGGACATATCCTTGTGGATCTTTTTTGCACCTTTCAATGGTTAAAATTAAGTACAGCAACAGAGTATATTGTAATTTGTCTAGTTACTATGACTTCAGTTATGAAGTGTTTTGGTGATAGGTGCTTGGAGAAAAGGGAGAATCAGTGGTTTGAGAATACTCCTTGTATCATCATTTCAACAAGCACTAAAATGAAACCATTACTTGCAAAGTGAAAATGAAAGTTCCACCAATTATCCCTATTCACACACTTGAATTGAGCTTAGCTCGTCTCCCACAATGAAGGTAATTATATCGAACATCATTATGTAGCATAATTTGGTGAACGGTTATACAGTTGTGACTGTTGAATTAAAATAGTTCTCTTGGACTGAAATTTTAACTGACTATTGCATATGCAGTAGAGAGAGAAGATGAACACAGAAGATGGAAAATCAAAGTGTTATTGCGAAACATTCACTGGAAGCTTCCTGTCAATTTGAAGCTCTTATAAACAGTGGGCTACATCTCAAGGACTTTTTGATCATTAAAAAAACAAATGATGTTCAGCTTTGAGAGTTTGGTGGCGAGACTCTATCTGGACTCTTATCTACAACGCACAGGTTTTGAGACTTTTCCTTCAAAGATTCAGTGTTGGAATGGCCAGCAAAACCAAACTAGGATTCAGGAAACTCAGACAAACAAAAAAAAAACTTGCTGAGGTGGAACATAAAACATAGAACAGTACAGCACAGGAACAGGCCCTTCAGCCCACGATGTTGTGTCGAACTAATTAAACTAGTAACCAAGTGCCTAACTAAACCAATCCTTTCTGCATACACAATGTCCGTACCCCTCCATTCTCTGCACATCCATGTGCCTATCTAAGAGCCTCCTAAACACCTCTATCGTATCTGCCTCCACCACCACCCCTGGCAGCACATTCCAGGCACCCACCGCTCTCTGTGTAAAAAAAATCTGCCTGGCACATTGCCTTTGAATTTACCCCACTCACCTTAAATGCATGCCCTCTAGTATCAGAAATTTCAACCATGGGATAAAGATACCAGCTGTCTACTCTGTCTATGCCTCTCAAAATTTTATACACCTCTATCAGGTATCCCCTCAGCCTCCGTTGCTCCAGTGAAAACAACCCATGTTCATCTAACCTCTCCTCATAACATGCCCTCTAAACCTGACAGCATCCTGGTAAACCTCTTCTGCACCCTCTCTAAAGTCTCCACATCCTTCCTGTAATAGGCAACCCGAAGTGAATGCAGTAGTCCAGATGCAGCCTAACCAGAGTTTTATGAAGCTGTAACGTAACTTCCAAACTCTTGAACTCAATGCCATACACTTTCTTTACCATCCTGTCAACTTGTGCAGCCACTTTCAGGGAGCTATGGACTTGGACCCCAAGATCCCTCTGTACATCAACACAGCTCAGGGTCTTGCCCAGAGAAAAGGTAGATTTAAGCTTTCAGATGTCCTGGAGCTGATTGCACTCACATTTCTCATGGGAAGTTTGAACTTTGTTGAGGCTTTGGCTGGATGATGTTGTAGCTTTTCTGTTTAGCAATGACAGAGGTAACCTTGGAAAGGTCTGTAAAACTATGAATAGATTCCATAAGATAGATGTAGGAGAATGTTTCCATTGTCAGATAATTCAAAGTAAAGAGTGATAAATACAGGTTAGTTACCAGTAAATCCAGTAAAGCATGGGGAACATGGTTACACCATAGAGCAGGAAGTATTTGAGTCAAATAGACTGGATGTTCTCAAAAGGAATTAGACAAGCAATTAGAGAAAAGGGAATAAAAAGATGAACTGAAAGCCTGACAGGAGGCAATTGGAATGGAAGGAGGCTCATGTGGAAGATAAACACAGATTAGCTGGGCCAAATGTTGTCTTATTACACTATATATTCTCAGTAATTCTTTGCAACACACATCTTAATGGATCATTCTGCGTCCCAGAGTGCTCCATGGTCAACAAAGTAATTTAAAGTGCAGCCACTGCGATAGAGAGATGTGACAACTAATTTGCATATAGCAAAGTGACACAGATCAGCAAGAAAATAAAAACACAGACGCTTAAGTGATATTAATTGATAGAAAAGTGTTGTCTCGAACTTTGGAAGAACTCCCGACTCTTCCTCAGATAATGTCATCGTGTTTTTGTAAAGGCAGGTAAGCCCTAGGTTTTATACCTCATTGGGAAGACATTTGAGATCAGTATTCCCTTAGTACCAACCAAACATTAGCTTGGATTATTTACTTAAATCTCTGCACAAGGCTCACACACACCACCTTCCATCTCTGGAGACAAGAATGCTCTACAGCTCAGCTGAAGCTGACAGCTAATTACAAAATAATATTTTTCCATAGATTTTCTTACCATGATAAATGTTCAAATTAATTTTTACTTTCTGCTCTGTATATGTTTCTTTTTGCAAAAAAATATTTCCTCGGTTATCGTTTTCTCTGCATTTAATGATCAGGTAGTCACTGGTAACAACTTGTGATGTGACAGCCAGGCAGATCAAAAGCTTTCTGTTATTTGAAGTGTATTTTGTTTTAAATTCATGGGCTGAATGATTTGGTATTTGATATACATATAAGTAGATAGTACTTTGACTCATGAGTGGAGCTTTTGCTTAAGAAAACCAGGAAAGAAAAATGCAAAATTAATGTGTTGAATTCAAATAAGACAATTCATTCACACTTAGATAAATAGTTGTGGTTTCTAACATGAAAATGCAGAGCTAGTGTGTGTTAGGGATTCAGGAGTTATAGAATTATGTGAATATAGCAGATATTAATTCAAATGAGAACTAATCAGTTCAAAGTTAAAAGACCAGCTTTGCAAACAAACAGTCCTGTCTACAGCTGCCCCACAGCAGGGCGCTGGCTGCTCAAGAGATGATGGTTTGCAAAGTGAAGTGTCCATGAGACGTTCTCGTCTGCATCAACCAAATGTCAGGCAATGGAGGGCAAAATCAAACCAGGCAACTGTGGCTAAGATATTTTGCATCATTGTAACTGAGTTCAAGGAAGCTTTCAGATCAGACTGTTGTTGTCACTTAGCACATCAAACATGGTCACAGACAAATTTGATTGGATTGGAGAGCATGTCTTATGAGGATAGGATGAGCGAGCTAGGGCTTTTCTCTTTGGAGAGGAGGAGGATGAGAGGTGACTTGATAGAGGTGTACAAGATGATAAGAGGCACAGATCAAGTGGACAGTCAGAGACTTTTTCCCAGGGCAACAATGGCTAACACGAGGGGGCATAATTTTAAGATGATTGGAGGAAGGTATAAGGGGGATGTCAGGGGTAAGTTTTTTACACAGAGAATGGTGGGTGTGTGGAACGCACTGCCTGCAGAGGTTGTGGGGGCGGATACATTAGGGACATTTAAGAGACTCTTAGATAGACACGTGAATGATAGAGAAATGGGGGACTACGTGGGAGGGAAGGGTTAGAAAGATATTAGAGCAGGGTAAAATCTCAGCACAGCATTGTGGGCCGAAGGTACTGTACTATGCTGTATTGTTCTATGTTCTAATAGCTGGGATATTTGTGTACACAGAGAGTCAGCCCTCACAGCATTAGTTTTGGGTGTCTGGGTTCTCTGTCATCAGATGTTTTCAGATCATCCATGTGAATTACTTGGTCCCAGCAAAGGTGTTTGAACATTCAGAGGTGTCCTCCATTGTAGATAGTAACTCAATGGAAACCTTGCACCTTATTGCACTGCACTTTCTCTGTAGCTGTGACACTTTACTCTGTACTATTATTATTTCTTTTTACCTGTACTACATCAATGCACTCTGTACTAACTTAATGTAACTGCACTGTGTAACGAATTGACCTGTAAGATCGGTTTGTAAGACAAGTTTTTCACTGCACCTCGGTACAAGCGACAATAATAAACCAATACCAATACCACTGTCAGACTCAAAGTATTGAAGTAAACAATTATTATAGCTATTGAAATCGTATCAAAGATCCCACCCACTCCGGTCATTCTCTCTTCTCCCCTCTCCCATCAGGCAGAAGATACAGGAGCCTGAGGGCACAAACCACCAGGCTCAAGGAAAACTTCTGTGATAAGACTATTGAACGGTTCCCTTATACGATTAGATGGACTCTGATCTCACAATCTACCTTGTTGTGACCTTGCACCTTATTGCACTGCACTTTCTCTGTAGCTGTGACACTTTACTCTGTGTTCTGTTATTGTTCTTACCCTGTACTACCTCAATGCACTGTGTATTGAATTGACCTGTACGAACGGTAAGCAAGACAAGTTTTTCACTGTACCTCAGTACAAGTGACAATAATAAACCAATTCCAATACTAATAATATTGAATTACCTGCTGTTACCTTTGATCGTAAGGGTATAAAAATGTGACGTACTTTGGGTTTGGGAGGGTCTCCAGGAGAATGCCGGCTTGTCGTGATGAATAAAGGCTTTTATACCACCACCTTCAGTATCGCCGGTGACTCAATTCACAGTCAAAACAGGGTGAGGTATTTGATTCATCCTATGTAGCTAAGTCAATGTGATAAATGATCAGCATGTCACTGAATAATATTTGGCTCTGCTTGGGCAACATTTGTCTGCACTTTAAGCATTTACTTTCCAGATCATGGTACAAAGCAAACAATTGTTCAATGCAATGATTAAAAATAAACATTTAGAACACAAAACATCGAACAGTGCAGCACAGGAACAGGCCCTTCGGCCCACAATGTTGTGCAAACTAATTAAACTAGTAATCAAATGCCTAACTAAACTAATTCCTTCTGCCGAACACAATGTCCGTATCCCTCCATCCTCTGCACATTCATGTGCCTATCTAAGGCCCCTTAAACACCTCCATCGTATCTGCCTCCACCACCACCCATGACAGCGCATTCCAGGCACCCATCACTTTCTGTGTAAAAAACTTGCCCCATACATCTCCTTTGAACTTACCCCCTCTCACCTTAAATGCAACGTACCTTCCTGAATCTTGAACTCATTGCCTCGACTAATAAAGGCAAGCTATATACCTTCTTTACCACCTTATCAACCTGTGCGGCCACTTTCAGGGAGCTCTGGACTGGGACCCCAAGATCCCTCTGTACATCAACACTCACCACTCTCCGTGTAAAATACTAATCTAATTTCTGGTTCCTTCCTTCAAGCTAAACAACGACTGCTGTAAACAGATCTCATAATGAAACCTGATACGCAAAAGATAATTAACAGATGTTTTCCTGGATAATGTTGGAAAACCAGTTGACTTATTTGGCAATTACAGATACATCTGGAAAACACATGAGCTCTTGTCACTGTTCTCCTAGCTCAGGAATCTGAGCAAATGTTTCACCAGATGGAAGATTAACAGCTGGCATAAATTGCTGGAAATAGCAAGATTCAGTTAGTAGACAACCATTAGAAGTATAAGATAATCGTGTCTAATATCACTCAATCTTTACATATCCTGGGCAACTTCATATCTGGGTTCAAGACCAAAAGAACAATTGAAAAACATGCCCACCAGAGTACAGAAGAATGAGAGGGGACCTCATAGAAGCATTCAGAATGTTGAAATGTCTGGTCAGAGTAGATGTGGCTAAGCTGTTTCCCTTGGTTGGTGAGTCCAGGACCAGAGGGCACAATCTTAGAATTAGAGGGTACCGGTTTAAAACGGAGATGAGGAGAAATTCCTTTAGCCAGAGGGTAGTGAAATTATGGAATTCTTTGCCACATACAGCTGTGGAGACCCAATCATTGGAGGCATTTAAGGAGGAGGTAGATAGGTATCTAATTAGTCAAGGTATCAAGGGATATGGGGATAAGGCAGAAAATTGGGGCGAGATAGGAATAGTTTTAGTTTAGCTCATGGAGCAGACTCGATGGGCCAAATGGCCTACTTCTGCTCCTTTGTCTTGTGATCTGGTGATGCTAAGATACACCAATCAAACGCCATGATCTGCAGATGGGAACCAGATGCAAATGAGAAGATAAGTCAATGTATGAATGACTAATAAATACAAAGAAACCAAACTCAATGGAAATCACAAAATATGACGGCTTTCCTAAAATTGTCATCAACCTGAACAAATTAGAAACTTGTTGAGGACAGGCAATTGTAAATGTGGCTTGTTTATTAACATCTGATGTCTAAAGTAGCAAGAAGGATAAATAAAGGATAACACTACCAAAAAGAAAATGTAGATATCACTTTGCAACCTTAAACTCGAGCTGGGGAGAGGCTGAGTTCCCTAAATGTTGTCTGTGGTCAACTGCACAACACAAATATAATGACTGGGTTTATAGATGTTTGAACAATTCTTGATTGTTGTCAAGAAGGGGGTCTTTGAATTAGCAGGAGAAAGCAAAGAAGTGATGGAAATGGTCAAAAATGAGCAAAGTTTCATAATATCCATACCCTTTCAGTTGTTTGCAAAATCACTTGGAAAATCTGGGGGGTGTACAACCATTGCCTCATTATAGGAAGGATGTCAGATCTTTTAAGAAGGACGTGGATGCTTTAGAGAGGGTGCAGAGGAGATTTACCAGGATGTTGCCTGGATTGGAGAGCATGTCTTATGAGGATAGGTTGAGTGAGCTAGGGCTTTTCACTTTGGAGAGAAGGAGGATGAGAGGAGACTTGATAGAGGTGTACAAGGTGATCAGAGGCATAGATCGAGTGGACAGTCAGAGACTTTTTCTCAGGGCAACAATGGCTGACACGAGGGGACATAATTTTAAGGTGATTGGAGGAAGGTATAAGGGGGACATCAGGGGTAAGTTTTTTACACAGAGAGTGGTGGGTGCATGGAACGCACTGCCTGCAGAGGTTGTGGGGGCAGATACATTACGGACATTTAAGAGACTCTTAGATAGACACATTAATGATAGAAAAATAGGGGGGTATGTGGGAGGGAAGGGTTAAATAGATATTAGAACAGGATAAAATGTCGGCACAAGGTTGTGGGCCGAAGGGCCTGTACTGTGCTGTAGTGTTCCATGTTCTATGTTCTACCTCTTGTGGTAGCACTGCTGTTCGGTCCTCTAGTCCTGGCTGTTATAGGCTGAGAATAAACCTTGTGGGGAATGATTCGGACAGCAGGCTCCTTTAATGTATCTCATGTAAATGGGATGGTCATGCCCAAGTTGCAATTGGGCATGACTCCCAAGGCCTACAGAATATGGGGTAGATCAAAGTTACACCAGTTGTTGAATTTTCCCATCAACAATTTGTCAATCCATCTGGCTCAAAGAAAAAGGTGCTGGAGGAACTCAATGGGTCATGCAGCGTTCATGACTGTGTGGCCAGATTCTGCTCTAACTCCATCTACAAGTTTGCAGATGATACCACCATTGTAGGCCGTATCTCAAACAGTGATGAGTCAGAGTACAGGACGGAGATAGAGAGCTTAGTGGAATGGTGTCATGACAACAACCTTGCCCTCAATGTCAACAAAACTAAAGAGCTGATCATTGACTTCAGGAAAGGAGGCGGTGTACATGAACCTGTCTACATCAATGGTGCTGAGGTCAAGAGGGTCGACAGCTTCAAGTTCCTGGGAGTGAACATCACCAACAACCTGTCCTGGACAAACCACATGGATGCCATGGCCAAGAAAGCTCACCAGCGCCTTTACTTCCTCAGGAGGCTATAGTAATTTGGTTTGTACCCTTTGACTCTCACCAACTATTACTGATGCAACATAAAAAGCATCCTATCAGGATGTATCACGGCTTGGTATGGCAACTGCTCTGCCTAAGACCGCAAGAAGCTGCAGAGAGTTGTGGACGCAGCCCAGCGCATTATGGACACCAGTCTCCCCTCCTCGGACTCTGTCTTTACCTCTCGCTGTCTTGGTGAAGCAGCCAGCATAATCAAAGACCCCACCCACCCAGGACATTCTCTCTTTTCTCCTCTTCCATCGGGTAGAAGATGAAGGTGCCTGAGGGCACGTACCACCAGACTTAAGGACAGCTTCTACTCCATTGTGGTAAGACTATTGAACAGTTCCTTTATACAATGAGATGACCTCACGATCTACCTTGTTGTGACTTTGCACCTTATTGCACTGCACTTTCTCTGTAGCTCTGACACTTTACTTTGTACTGTTATTGTTTTTACCTGTACTACATCAATGCACTCTGTACTAACTCAATGTAACTGCACTGTGTAATGAATTGACCTGTATGATCGGTGTGCAAGACAAGTTTTTCACTGTACCTTGGTACAAGTGACAATAATAAACCAATACCAGTACCAATCTGTGGAGGGAAATGGAGAGTCGACATTTTGGGTTGAGACCCTTCATCTGGACTGAAATATAGAGGGGAGGTAGGCAGTATAAGGAGGTGGGGGAAAGAGGTGGAGCAAGAGCTGGAAGGTGATAGGTGGATCCAGGTGTGGAGGGGGGATAGGCAGGTGGGGGAGGGAAGAGGGGAAATAGTGACAGAGGCTGGGAGGTGAGAGGTGGAGGTGACAGAGGCCTGAAGGTGGTGAGGTCTCATAGGAGAGGAAGGTGGAGCTTGGAACCAAATACGGGAGGTGAGGAGGGCAGATGGGAACAGTGGGGGGAGGGGACTCAGTGGGGGGAGTGTGGGGGTGAGGGGTAGATGGACTGGGTGGACGAGGGGACCAAGGTAATGGGGGGGCTGGTGTGAGTGAAGGAGGAACTGTATAGATCAGGAGGAGAGAGAAAAGGCGACAAAGGAGGAGCAGTTTACCCACAAATGGAGAATTCAGTGTTCATGCCGTTGGGTTGTAGACTACCCGGGGGGGAATGTGAGACGTTGTTCCCCTGGTTTGTGATTAGCCTCACCCTGGTGGCGGAGGAGGCTGAGGGCAGACAGGTCGGAGTGGGAATGGGGAGAGGACTTTCTATCTACCCTCCGTCCTTCCAACTAACTGCACCAAAGCAACTTTGCCTGAAAACGCAGAGCAGTTTCCGCTTGGATGCTGATGGCACTCACCAGAACCTCTCGACCTCTGAACTATCTCTGTCTTGCAAGACTGCTGTTCTGATTTGACATGTTAATAAGCAGAAACTTTTTCCAACCAAAAATTCTGAGCCAAAGTAGAGGAAGGAGGTAGAGACCCTAGAGGCATTATGTCATGACAACAACCTTCCCTCCAATGTCAGGAAGCCGGGCGGTGCACACGCTCCTCTTTACCTCAATGGTGCTGAGGTCGAGAGGGTTGAGAGCTTCAGGTTCCTAACAGTAAACATCATTAATAGCTTGTCCTGATCCAACCACAGAGACTCAGTTGCCAAGACAACTCACCAGCGCATCTACTTCCTCAGGAGGTGAAAGAAATTCGGCATGTCCCCGTTGACCCTCACCAGTTTTTACAGATGCACCACAGAAAGCATCCTATCCGGATGGCAACTGCTCTGTCCAAGACCGCAAGAAAGTGCAGAGAGTTGTGGACACAGCTCAGCACATCACGGAAACCAGCCTCCCCTCCATGGACTCTACACTTCTCGCTGCCTCAGTGAAGCAGCCAACATAATCAGAGACCCCATCCACCCTGGACATTCTCTTTTCTCCCCCCTCCCATCAGGGAAAAGATACAAAAGCCTGAAAGCACGTACCACCAGGCTTAAGGACAGCTCTATCCTGTTATAAGAATATTGAACGGTCCTCTTGTACAATAAGATGGACTCTTGACCTCACAATTTACTTCGTCATGGCCTTGCACCTTATGATCTGCCTTCATTGCACTTTCTCTGTAACTCTAACACTATATTCTGCATTCTGTTATTGTTTTCCCTTGTACTACCTTGATGTACTGATGTGATGAAATGATCTGCATGGATGGCATGCAAAACAATGTTTTTCACTCTACCTTGGTACATGTGACTATTATATACCAATTACCAAATTGTGAAGATCAAAACCATGATCTTTGATCCTTGTCAGATCATTCATTGGTCATTGGCTCCACTCCTCTCTCTCTCGGAGACACAAGAGATTCTGCAGCTGCTGGAATCTGGAGCAACACACGCAAAATACTGGAGGAACTCAGCAGGTCAGGCAGCATCTATGGAGGGAAATAAACAGTCAACGTTTTGGGCCGAGATCCTTCATCAGGACTGGAAAGGAAGAGGGCAGAGGCCAGAATAAAATGGTAGAGGGAGGGGGAGGAGCGTAAGCTGGCAGGTGATAGGTGAGTCCAGGTGAGGGGAAACTTAACCAAGTTGGGACTCCCATCAATGGAGTTTAGAAGAATGAGTGGTGGTCTTACTGAAACATGTAGGATTCTGACGGGGCTGGACAGAGTAAACCCAGAGAGAATGCTTCCTCTCATTGAAGAGTCCAGAACCAGAGGACATGGACTCAGAATAAGGAGCCACCCAATGGAGATGAGGGAGCATTTCTTCTCTCAGAGAGTTGTGTGCCCTTGAAGCTCCTTGCCACAGGGAGCTATTTGGTGGATCTTATGGAAGTATATAAAATTATGAAAGGGATAGATTAGATAGAGGCAGGAAAGTTGTTTCCACTGGTGGGTGAGACTAGAACCAAGGGACATAGCCTCAAGATTTGGGGGAATAGATTTACGTCGGAGATGAGGAGAAACTGCTTTCCCAGGGAAGCAGTAGAGGCTACCTCATTAAATATATTTAAGACAGAGTTAGACAGATTTTTGCATAGTAGGGGAATTAAGGGTTATGGGACAAGGGCAGGTAGGCGGAGCTGAGTCCACAGCCAGATCAGCCATGATCTTACTGAATGGCGGAGCAGGCTCGACGGGCCAGAGGGCCTCCTCCTGCTCCTGTTTCTTATGTTCTTATATGAGCAGATTGTATATTTAAGGCTGAGATAGATATCTAATCAGTGAAGGAATCAGGGTTATGGGGAGAGGGCAGGAAGGCGTGATCCTACTGAGTGGTGAAGCAGGCTATGCTCTACTTCTGATGGTCTGCTGGAGACCATTCTGCCCATCACATCTATGCTGTCATCATGCACTTAGTTCCACCTCTAACATGGGCCTCTCCTTCAGTTCATCTCTTGCATTGATTTTGACTATTCCAAAACGTTCCTGCCTGTTCCCCCTTGTTCTTAAATTTAAATTTAAATTTTTTTTTAAATATTAAATTTTATTTACAGCGTGGTAACAGGACCTTCCGGCCCAATGAGTCTGTGCTGCCCATTTTAAACCCAAATTAACCTACCCGTATGTCTTTGGAATGTGGGAGGAAACCGGAGCACCCTGAGGAAACCCACGCAGACACGGGGAGAACGTACAAACTCCTTACAGACAGCGGCTGGAATCGAACCCCGATCACTGGCGCTGTAATAGCGTCGCCCTAACCGCTACGCTACTGTGCCACACCAATTGTTCTGATTTTGTTTTGCAGTTTTGACATTATTGGTGAATTGGTAAATTGATAAATTGGTTTATTATTGTCATGTGTACCGAGGTACAGTGAAAAACTGGTCTTGCATACCGATCGTACAGATCAATTCATTACACAGTGCATTGAGGGAGTACAAGGGAAAATTATAACAGAATGCAGAATAAAATGTTACAGTTACAGAGAAAGTGCAGTGCAGGCAGACGATAAGGTGCAAGGTCATAGATTGTGAGGTTAAGAGTCCATCTTATCATACGAGGGAACCATTCAATAGTCTTACAACTGCGGGAAAGAAGCTGTCCTTGAGCCTGGTGGTACATGCTTTCAGGCTTCTGTATCTTCTGCCCGATGGGAGGGGAGGAGAAGAGACAATGTCCGAGGTGGGTGGGGTCTTTGATTATTTTGGCTGCTAGTGAGAAGTATAGACATAGTCATATGACTCATGTTTTAACCTGGACCATGCACCATTAACCATTCACCCATACCCTTCTGCATTTGCTGACCTACATTGCTTCCTGACAAAATTCCTCAGTAGTAATATTCTCATTCCTGCTTTTAAATCCTCCTGTGCACTCTCCCCTGACTAAACTTATGATCAACAGCCCCAATATTCCATTACCTGCCTCAGTGCCAGTCTTGTAACATGCTTGTGTAATGACTTGGGACATTTTACCACAGTAATGGTGCTACGTAAATGCAAGTTTTTGTTCCTTAAAGCACCTAAACCGTGCTTACACCAGCTAATTCATTCTCTGTTGGGACCTCATTATCAAGTTAAAAAAAACAATGGTGTCTCCAAAATCTTCTTTAAGCAGCGTTCTCCCATAGCTTCTGATGACAGAGAAGATGACCTACAACTCCCTGAAGTAATTAATATTCCTTTTTCAGCATGTGATGAGACCTAAGACCTTCAGCAGAGAGGAGTGATTTCCCCCTGCGCTCCTGCTGAGAGGATTGATTGCATTGCCTGAGTCTGTAGTAAAAAAGTACATTTCTCTTCTGTGTTCCGACAGGATAGATTGCCTAAGCGAATACACTCTCCGGGTTCGGCGAATGGAAAGCTCAGTTTATTGGGCAAAGCACCATTAAGAAATAGCTCTTTACAACAGGAACAAAGGAAGGTAAACAATGTTGAAAGTAAATAATGACTAAAACTAATTCTGACTAATTGAGCCTGAGGGAAGAGAATACCATACGGAATTTTTATGACTCGTGTTGAGGTTTGCGGAGAACCCAGAATACACAAGGGAAAGGATGGATGGTAGCATGGCAGAGTGATTCCCTGCCCAAGGAAGGCAGTCCAGGGATTATGGTGTTGACCCTCTTACCTTTAAAGGGTATCAACTGACGTGTTGTATGAAAGACTCTGGTTCTGAAATGAATGCGTTTCTGTTTGACCGGACCAACGGACAGTACAAGAAGTTCCTTCCACCGGGAGATGAGGTTCTCACTTTGGGAAGCTGATGACTGAGCTACTCCACATTAGACTTTCAAGATATTAATCTTGAATACTTCAACCTTGCTTGAACGCGATTGGCAGGCTGCAATGACCTCCGACCCAGGACGATGCCTTCTTCAAGCAACTGGGCTGGAGGGCAGAAATTAAATAAGGAAGTGCCCACTGAGTGAGCTGGTGGATGGAGGAACTGGAATTGGTTTATTATTGTCACCTGGACCAAACTACAGTGAAAAACTTGTCTTGCATACCATTCGTACAGATCAATTCATTACACAGTGCACAGGGTAAAAACAATAACAGAATACAGAGTAAAGTGTTACAGTTACAGGGAAAGTGCAGTGCAGGCAGACAATAAGGTGCAAGGTCATAACGAGGTGGATTGTGAGGTCAAGAGTCCATCTTATCGTACCAGGGAACTGTTCAATAGTCTTATAACAGCGGGGTAGAAGCTGTCCTTGAGCCTGGTGGTACGTGCTTTCAGGCTTTTGTATCTTCTGCCCGATGGGAGGGGGAAGAGGAGATAATGTCCAAGGTGAGTGAGGTCTTTGATTATCTTGGCTGCTTTACTGAGGCAACGGGAAGTGTAGACAGAGTCCATGGAGGGGAGGCTGGTTTCTGTGATGCGCTGGGCTGTGTCCACAACTCTCTGCAGTTTCTTGCAGTCATGGGCAAAGCAGTTGTCATACCTAGCTGTGATTCATCCAGATAGGATGCTTTCTATGGTGCATCAGTAAAAACTGGTGAATGCCAAAGAGGATATGTCAAATTTCTTTTGCCTCCTGAAGAAGTAGAAGCTCTGGTGAGCTTTCTGGTCCATGATGTCTACATGGTTGGACCAGGACAGGCTATTGGTGATGTTCACTCCTTGGAAATTGAAGCTCTCAATCCTCCCAACCTCAGCACTGTTGGTGTAACCAGGAAAAAGTCTTCCATTTGACATTTGAAAGCTCCACCACTTGAAGGACCGCTGGTTAAGTTTCGACATAAAAATTGTCATTTTGTTCCTACCACTCTGACCTTGATATTCAAGGAAAGATCCAGCCAGTTTTGAGCTTTGGTGATGGCCACTCATTTCAAGGCTCTCCCAAAAATTCACCGAGTGGGTGAACCTCAATGAGTCAATGGGCAGGTGGTTTCATAAGGAGAATTTGTCTGCCAACACAGGGAGAAGTTGCAAATGAGTATCAATTGAGAAACTGCATATCAATTTCTCGAACTCTCAGAAGGAAAAACTGGCAGGTAGACCTCCTACTTTAGGTAATCCCCACCCCCCCTTCCCCACAACCCACCCCCACCCCCCACCACGCTTCTTCTCTTCTTCCCTCTCTCTCCCTACCTTTGACCCAACCCCCAGTGGATCTGCTCTCCCCTCCTCCCCCACACCTGACTATCACTATCTCTTACCTGCATCTACCTGTCACCACCCTGTGCCCACCCCGCCTCCCCTCTTTTGTCCACCTATCACTGCTCTGCTTTTCCCTCCTATTTATCGGGCTTCCCCTTTTCCTATCTTCAGTCCTGAAGAAGAGTCCCGACCCGAAACGTTGACGGCCTGCTTTTCTCCACGGATGCTGCCTGGCCCGCTGAGTTCCTCCAGCATCGTCGCATTTTTCATCTAGATTCCAGCATCTGCAGTCCTTTGTTTCTTTCGAACTTCCTCTAACTCTGAAATGTGCTTCTGTTCCACAAGTCAGGAATTCCTGTTCAATTTAGGATGAGCTTTGTGCTGAGACTAACAAGCTCATTGGCTCTGGAGTTACTTGGAACTGAGAGTCAGGAAGCTGCTCATTGCACTTCACAGATCTTTGTCAGTGTGAATACATCACCTTCTTCACATCTCACCCCACAACCTTTCCGCTCACCTCTCTCCCATATGCTCTATCCTTCATCCTGTAAAACTTAGAACAGTGCAGCACAGAAACAGGAAACACAAGAGACTGCCGGCGCTGGAAATCTGCTCAGCATTTCAACCCGAAACATCAACTGTCCATCTCCCTCCATAGACGCTGCCTGACCCGCTGAGTTCCTCTAGCGCCTTTGTGTGTTGCACAGGAACAGGCCCTTCAGCCCATGATGTCTCTGCTGACCATGATGCCAAATTAAATGAATCCCTTCTGCCCACACATGATCCATGTCTCTCCATTCCTTGTACATTCATGTGTCTATCTAAAAGCCTCTGAAACACCACGATCGTATCTGCGTCCACCACCACCCCTGGCAGCACATTCCAGGCACCCACCACTCTCTGCAAAAAGACGTGCCCCGCACATCTCCTTTAAACTTTCCTCCTCTCATCTTAAAGCTACATAGAATCATAGAACAGTACAGCACAATACAGGCCCTTCGGCCCACAATGTTGTGCCGACCTTTAAACCTCGCCTAAGACTATCTAACCTCTTCCTCCCACTTATTCCTCTATTTTAAATTCCTCCATATGCTTATCTAGCAATCTCTTGGATTTTACCAATGTACCTGCCTCGACCACCGCCCTAGACAGCGCATTCCATGCCCCAACCACTCTCTGGGTAAAAAAACCTTCCTCTGATATCTCCCTTGAACGTCCCACCCATTACTTTAAAGTCATTACCATGTCTTCTAGTATTCAACATTTCTACCCTGGGGAAATGATTCTGGCTGCCTGCCTTACCCTTAATAAATCAAAAGGTTCAATGTGTGGTTTCTTCATTGAATTCAAGATTGCCAATGTTTCCTGTTAGAGTAACTCCACAATTCAGGAACTTCGTTGGAAATCTTTCATATACCTTGTCCAGAGTTTCAATAACCTTTGAAAGGAAATTTTTTTAAAGCCTGATTTATTAACCAACTCCTCTTTCCATTTCACCTTTATTGTAATAACATATTTAAATAGTCAATAGATGTGGTGCAGTGTAAAATTAGAATGCTTTAGCTCAGGAGAATATCCAATGCTATTTTTTTATCGCATAATACTGTTTATGGCTCATTATAATCCTCTCTTAAGTGATATTAAGTGCAAAATTCAGCTGGTTAACATCCACTTTTGGGAGTTAGGAGGATACTGAGAGGTCAAAAAAAGAGCACAGGCAAGATGTGCTCATGGCAAATGTTGAAGGAGTTATTCTGTGCCCACTCTGAGGTGGCAAGTAGAGCTGCTGTCTCACAGCTCTAGGGACCCGAGTTCAATCCTGACCTCGGGTGCTGTCTGTGTAGAGTTTGCATGTTCTCCCTGTGACCAGGTGGGTTTGCTCCATATTCCTCCCAGAATCAGATTCAGAATCAGAATCAGAATCAGAATCAAAATCAGAATCAGAATCAGAATCAGAATCAGAATCAGAATCAGAATCAGATCCAGATTCAGAATCAGATCAGAATCAGGTTTATTATCACTGACTTAGTTGATGTGAAATGTGTTGCTTTGCGGCAGCAGTACAGTGCAAAGTCAAAATGACCATGAATTATGAAAATAAATAAATTGTGCAAAAATAAAAGGACTAACAAGGTAGTGTTCATGGGTTCATGGACCGTTCAAAAATCTGATGGCGGAGGGGAAGAAGCTGTTCCTGAATCATTCAGTGTGGGTCTTCAGGCTCCTGTACCTCCTCCCTGATGGTAGTAACGAGAAGAGGGCATGTCCCTGGTGGTGAGGGTCCTTAATGATGGATGCTGCCTTCTTGAAGCACTTGAAGGTGTCCTCAATGGTGGGGAGGGTTGTGCCCCTGATGGAGCTGGCTGAGTCTACACAAAGATGTGCAGGTTTGATAGAATTAAGATAAGATTTTTTTCAAAGATATCGTTATTAGATACATGTACACTGAAACACACAGTAAAATGCATCTTTTTGCGTAGAGTGTTCTGGGGGCAGCCCGCAAGTGTCGCCACGCTTCCGGCGCCACCATAGCACGGCCACAACTTCCTAACCCGTACGTCTTTGGAACGTGGGAGGAAACCGGAGCACCCGGAGGAAACCCACGCAGACAATGGGAGAACGTACAAACTCCTTACAGACAGCAGCAGGAATTGAATCCAGGTCGCTGGCGCTGTAATAGTGTTACGCTAACCGCTACACTACCGTGCCTGCCCTTTAGTTAATTGGCCACTGTAAATGATCCTTATGTGGAGTGGTAGAATCTGCAAGCAGTAGATGGGAAGGAGAGGAGAATAAAGGGGAGTAGCACAGGATTAATGTAATCAGGTGGTTGCTGGTCAGTGAAGACTCGGTGAGCCGAAGGGCCTGTTCCTGTGCTGTATGACTCTGTGACAGCCATCGAAAGTGGAGAGAACAGACAGATCTTGATAAGAACATCAGAAATAGGAGCAGGGGGAGATTCAGGGGAGATGTCAGGGGGAGGTTTTTCACCCAGAGAGTGGTTGGTGCATGGAATGCACTGCCTGGGGTGGTGGTGGAGGCAGATACATTGGACAGGTTCAAGAGTTTGTTGGATAGGCACATGGAGGAACGTGAGATAGAGGGATATGCAGGAGGAAGGGGTTAGGTAGTGTGAGGGTGGTTTGATGGACGGCACAACATGGTGGGCCGAAGGGCCTGTTTTGTGCTGTATGGTTCTATGGTGCTATGGTTCAAAAACAGATCTATCTTCTTTTGCACTATTTGTTTTTGAAACTTATGGTAGTTTTTATGTCTTTATGTCTTGCACTGTACTGCTACTATGAAACAACAAATTTCGAGATAATAAACCTGATTCTGATTCTGATTTGTACAGGCCCTTGGGACAACTTTGCCATTCGGGAATTTCATGCTTGATCTGATCTTGGCCTCTTGGTCTCAGATCCTTTCCTGCCAGCTCTTCATTAACTCCCGATTCCCCTGAGGACCAATAGTGTGTGCGGGTATGTCGCAGTGTGTATACACACACGGTGACAAAGATCTGCTGAGGTTAATGAGCTATTTGTCAATCTCCCCACCGCTCTCTGGGGTAGAGGATTCCAAGGGGAATATTGTCCTCATACAAACGGGAAAACCTTGGAATGAATTTGTGATTTGACAGCAATCTTTACTTCGGGGCCAACGTCATACAGCTGGACGGGAAGGTGCACACCGCCAGAGCTAGTTATGGTAGTTATCCACTTCTCAGGGATTGCAAGATGTGCTGGAGCGTGGTGACTTGTTGCAAGCTGCTCTCTGCAGACCTACTCATTACTTCTATTATACTTGTTACCTCAATGTACTGATGTGATGAAATGATCTGTATGGATGGCACACAAAACAAAGTTTTTCACTGTACCTTGGTAATAAACCAATTTACCAATTTACCACTTTTTGAAGCTGAGTTGCTGCTTGATTTCTTCCTCCTGTTCCTGTGGTTTTACAAGCGTTCTGTGCTTTCCAGATTGAGCTCTCAATAAGGATGAACTCTTGTTCTCTCGGTCTATCTCATCATGGCCCTTGCACTTTATTTGTCTGTTTACACTGCTCTTTCTCTGCAACTGCAACACATACAGCACGGTAGTGTAACGGTTAGCGTAAGGCTATTACAGCACCAGTGACCCGGGTTCGATTCCGGCTGCTGTCTGTAAGGAGTTTGTACGTTCTCCCCGTGTCTGCGTGGGTTTCCTCCGGGTGCTCCGGTTTCTTCCCACATTCCAAAGACGTACGGGTTAGGAAGTTGTGGGCATGCTATGTTGGCGCCGGAAGCGTGGCGACACTTACGGGCTGTCCCCAGAACACTCTACGCAAAAGATGCATTTCACTGTGTGTTTCGATGTACATGTGACTGATAAAGATATCTTATCTTACATTCTAAATTCCATTATTTTTTTTTCTTTTGTACTAAATGTACTTATGCATGGAATGATCTGTCTGGATGGCATGAAAACAAAGGCTTTGGAGCAAAAATGATGGAGCTGGCTGAGGCTTCAACCCTCTGCAGCCTCTTGTGATCCTGTACATTGGAGCCTCGATGCCAGGTGGTGATGCAACCAGTCAGAATGCTCTCCACTGTACCAGAGGATTGGAGGATGGCAAATGTTGTTCTCTTGTGCAAGAAAGGTAAAAGGGATAATCCTGGAAATTATAGACTTACATCAGTGGTGGGCAAACCATTGGAGAGGATTCTGAGGGACAGGATTTACGAGAATTTTGTGAAGCATAGTCTTATTAGGGATAGTCAACATGGCTTTGTGAGGGGCAGGTCGTGCCTCATGAGCCTAATTGAGTTTTTTGAGGAGGTGATAAAACAAACTGATGAAGGTAAAGCTTTAGACAGGATGCTGCCTGGATTGGAGAGCATGTCTTATGAGGATAGCTTGAGCGAGCTCGGGCTTTTCTCAATGGAGTGACGCAGGATGAGAGGCGACTTGATAGAGGTGTGTAAGATTATGAGGGGCATAGATAGAGTGGACAGCCAGCACCTTTTCCCCAGGGCAGCAATGACCAATACCAGAGGACATTCATTTAAGGTCAAAGGAGGAAAGTTTAGGGGGGATGTCAGAGGTAGGTTTTGTTTTTACACAGAGAGTGGTGGGTGCCTGGAACACACTGCCGGGCGTGGTGGTAGAGACTGATACAATAGGGACACTTAAAAGACACTTAGATAGACACATGGATGTAAGAAAAATGGAGGGTTGTAGGCTGTGTAGGAGTGAAGGGTCAGGTTGATCATGGAGTAGGCTTATATAGGACAGCACATCGTGGGCCGAAGGGCCCGTACTGTGCTGTAATGTTCTATGTTCTATATTCTATGTACATCTGTAGAAATTTGTAAGAGTGTTTGGTGACATGCCGAATCTCTTCAAACTCCTAACAAAGTAGAGCTGCCAGTGTGCCTTCTTCATTACTGCATCAATATGTTGGGCCCAAGATAATCCTCTGGGATAAAGATAGACCAATTGCAAAGAACCTAATGTCTTCAGTGTGTTTTCTTTTGTCCAAGATAGTTGTAGAAAGACTCAAGCTGTGACATTTTATATTTAGAGTCATAGAGTCATAGAGCAATACAGCACGGATACAGGCCCTTCAGCCCAACCAGTCCATACCGACCACGGTGCCCACTCAGCTAGTCCCAATTTCCTGTGTTCGGCCTATATCCCTCCAAGCCTCTCCCCTCCATGTACCTATCCAAGTGCTTCTTAAATGTATATTTGTACCTGCCTCACCCACTTCCTCTGGCAGCTCGTTCCATACACTCACCACCCTCTGTGTGAAAAAGTTGCCCCTCAGGTCCCTTTTAAATCTTTCCCCATTCCAGGCATCCACCACTCTCTAAGTGAAAAGAACGTGTCCCTCATGTCTGTTCTGATCCTACCCCCCCCCCTCACCTTAAATGCATGCCCTCTGGTATTGGATTGCTCAATAATGGGAAAAAGATATTGCTTGTCCACCCTATCTATGCCCCTCATCATTTTATGCACTTCCAACAGATCACCCCTCAGCCTCTGCTGCTCCAGAGAAAAGAGCCCAAGTTTGTCCAGCCTCTCCTGTTAGCACATGCCCTCTAATCCAGGCAGCATCCTAGTAAACCTCCTCTGCACCCTCCTTAAAGCCTCGACATCCTTCCTGTAGTGAGGTGACCAGAACTGTACCCAATACCTTAAATGTGGCCTAACCAGAGTTCTATAGAGATGCATCATAACTTCTTGACTCCTGTACTCAATACCCAGATTAATGAAAGCAACCATTCCATAAGCCTTCTTTACCACCCTATCTACCTGTGCAGCCACTTTCAGTGAGCCATTGATTTGCACCCCAAGGTCTCTCTGCTCTTCAACACTGTTAAGGGTCTTGCCCTGAAGAGTGTACTGTCTCTTGACATTAGTCCTACCAAGGCACAACACCTCACATTTATCCGGGTTAAACTCCATCTGCCATTTCTCTGCCCACATCTGCTGCTGATCTATATCACGCTGTATCCATTGCCAGTCTTCTACACTATTCACAACTCCACCAATCTTGGTATCATCTGCAAACTTACCAACCCATCCATCAACATACTCATCCAGGTCATTTATGTATATCACAAACAGCAGAGGTCCCAGTACAGATCCCTGCAGAACACCACTACTCACAGGCCTCCAGCCTGAATAAGTCTCTTCAACCGAATAAGTCTTCTGTGGGCAAGCCAGTTCTGGATCCACACAGCCAATTCTCCACTGACCCCATGCATCTGAACTTTCTTGATTAACTGATGATGTGGGACCTTGTCAAATGCCTTACTGAAGTCCATATAGATGACATCCACAGCTCTATCTTCATCAGTCTCTCTCGTCACCTTGTCAAAAAACTCAGCCAAGTTAGTAAGACACGACTTGCCCCACACAAAGCCATGCTGGCTTTCCCTAATCAAGCCATTGGATTCCAGATGCTCGTATATCCTGTCTCGAAGAATATTCTCCAGCAATTTCCCTACAACTGACATGAGACTCAGCGGTCTATAGTTCCCTTGTTCCTTTCTTAAACAGAGGAACAACATTAGCCACTGGCCAGTAATGTCCCAACTCCTACACTCAATGCCCTGACTGATGAAGGCCAGAGTGCCAAACACCTTTTTCACCACCTTGTCTACCTGTGATGTCACTTTCAATGAACTATGCACTTGTACTCCCAGGTCCCTCTGTTCCACCACATCCCATAGTGCCCGACCATTCATAGTGTAAGTCCCACGCTTATCTGACTTTCCAAAAAAATTATATTCCAAAGCAGTGTTCATTGTTAACAAGGAGAACGATTACCATCCATACCTCATTCCCCTGAATGAAGGAGGCAGTAAGTTTATTATTTCAAAAGTACTGAATCAGAAGCAGTCAAACTCGAGTTTATTGTCATCTTCACAAGTCCATGTGTGCACAGGTGAAATGAAAAACTTACTTGCAGCAGCATCACAGGCACAGAGAATCAGATAAGCAGCATTCACAAGAAAAACATAAATTAAACAAACTATACACAATTTTTGGAAGAAAGAACACAATTAGAACAAAAAGAAACAAAATCCACTGTAGTGCAATGTGCTCACAGTGTTGCGATACTGAGGTAGTGATTAGTCAGGCACGGTACTGTAGCGGTTAGCGTAACACTATTACAGCAGCAGCGATCTAGGTTCAATTCCAGCCACTGCCTGTAAGGAGTTTGTACGTTCTCCCCATGTCTGCGTGGGTTTCCTCCGGGTCCTCCGGTTTCCTCCCACATTCCAAAGACGTACAGGTTAGGAAGTTGTGGGCATGCTATGTTGGCGCCGGAAGCATGGCGACACTTACGGGCTGCCCCCAGAACACTCCACGCAAAGATGCATTTCACTGTGCGTTTCGATGTACATGTGACTAATAAAGAAATCTTACCTTATCTTATCAAAATCAAAGTCCAGTTTATTGTCATCTGCACAAGTACATGTGCAATGAAAAACTTACTTGCAGCAGCATCACAGGCACAGAGCATCAGATAAGCAGCATTCACAAGAAGAACATAAATTATACACGATTTTTACAAGAAAACACAATTAGAACAAAAAAAATGAAGTCCATTTTATCGTTTTGCTGGTTGGTTCAGGAACCGAATGGTTGAAAGGATGCAGCTGTTATTGAACCTGGATACATCTTATTACTGTGTAATCAATGACAATGCTGATGTTCACAGCAATGTTTGGCTGATAGGAAAAGAATCTCTGCCAGGCTGTTTTACGATGAATGCAGATGTCAAGCATGTTAGTTGCCTCCAACAAATTGACAGAATGGGAGTTAATACTGTTGCCTAAAAGACGAGACAGATTTAGGAGGTTTGCAAAATCTTCGCTGACAATGGGCATATAAAACCCATTAATTATATGGTATAAATTGATATATAAAGGTCCATAATTGCTTAAAATCTTGAAAATTGGTTACGATTTGCTCGTGAAAAATAATTACAATTGAATGTATAAATATTTTGTATTCCAAAGACATCAGGTGGCTTGCATTTATGTTCTGGTTGTGTAAAGCATAAGGATAGCAATTAATTAATAAGGTCTGGTGTCTTTCCTTATCAATTCTATTGGAAAAAAGCATTAAAGTATTTGGCATAGCAAGTGACTTTCTGCTGGTTTTTGTGCACTAAAATATTGTCACATTTAACATCAATGCTAAATCAGATCCTTCTCAATAAAAGTGTGAAGTCAGTCAATAACAAGCTTTGAAACAACCTTACGTCCAAATGTACTTCAACGTGACCACATTCAGTTCAGCATGGTTGCCACTGCCTTCCTGCACCACAGTCAGGCAGACGCACCGGCCCTTAAAGGCACACTCGCTTGGTCTGCCATACAGTAGGAACACAGGGAGAGGAGAGAGGTTTCAGAAGGAAGAGAGACAGTTCCCAGGTTCACAGAGAAGGACATAGAGGCCTCTATGAATGTGAGACATGCCAAAAGGGAAGTGTTGCCTGTCAAGGAGAGAAGGAGGGAACAGAATGGTGAGCTGTCCCATAGCCTCCCGTAATGGAGTGTTGACTGCAGTGTCACCACCTGACACCAACTGAATGGGTAGCTGAAGGTTGGAGAAAACAATCCCTGTCAGTCGGACACTGTGGATTTTGGAAGGTGTTTTCACAGTCATAAGTCAACTCTGAGGCTGTCAGTCAGATCTCTCCCTTTAAACATCAGGCAGCACTGAACAAAAGCAAGAATAAAGCACAAAGTATTTCGAGATCCACAGCAGAATGGTTGTTGAGTGGATCTTTGAACTTCAGTTTACATTGCCCTTGGTGGAAATAAGTGTCATATGCCCACTCGTGTCAGAAGGTGTGCACCTGACTTCAGGTAAAGGCCAGGTGCACTAACATAGACTGTGGCGGGATGTGCCCATTCAATGACACAATTAGCACGATTTAATCCAGAAGTGATCACTGATGCAAACCACTCCACGTAAAATTAATGCTGTGTCAAGAGGTACTTAAACAAATAGCTCCAGGTGATCCAATTGGTCTTTTCCATCTCTTTATCTGTCAGAGTTCATTCAAAAAGTGACAAATAATGGTACGTCATTGATCTATTTAACGAGTCATGGCTGATTACTCCAGAAGATGCATTTCATCTCTGAACAGAATTTAGTTCAGATTTTAATATTCTTGGGATATTGACAAAACATGGGATCTGTTCCTGCTGGACCAGTACTTTGGAACAAATGATGCCAATTTCCTCTGTACCTAAAACATGGAACAGTTCATAGACGAAAGGACTGAGCCCCTATTGTTAGTTAATAATCCTATCTGGATGCATCACAGCTTGGTATGGCAACTGCTCTGCCCAGGACCGCAAGAAACTGCAGAGCGTTGTGGACACAGCCCAGCATATCACGGAAACCAGCCTTTCCTCCTTGGACTCTGTCTTTACCTCTCACTGCCTTGGTGAAGCAGCCAGCAGAATCAAAGACCCCACCCAACAGGCATATTCTCTCTTCTCCCCTCTCCCATCAGGCAGAAGATACAGGAGCCTGAGGGCACATACCACCAGGCTTAAGGACAACTTCTATCCTACTGTGATAAGACTATTGAACGGTTCCCTTATACAGTGAGACGGACTCTTGACCTCACAATCTACCTTGTTATGACCTTGCACCCTATTGTCTACCTGCAATGCACTCCCTCTGTAGCTGTGACACTTTACTCTGTATTCTGTTATTGTTTTTACCCTGTACTACCCCCATAGTGGTTAGCGTAATGCTATTACAGTGCCAGCGACCCAGGTTCAATACAGGCCACTGTTTGTAAGGAGTTTGTACGTTCTCCCCGTGTCTGCGTGGGTTTCCTCCGGGTGCTCCGGTTTCCCCCCACATTCCGAAGACATACGGGTTAGGAAGTTGTGGGCATGCTATGTTGGCACCGGAAGTGTGGCGACACTTGTGGGCTGCCCCCAGAACACTCTATGCAAAAGGTGCATTTCACTGTGTGTTTTGATGTACATGTGACTAACAAAGATGTCTTATCTTATCTAATGAATTGATCTCTACGATCGGTATGCAAGACAAGTTTTTCATTGTACCTCGGTACAAGTGACAATAATAAACCAATTCCAATACCAATAATACCAGGTCTGAAGAGAGCCGGGAGTGAGATGGTTTATATTGGGAAGTAATGGTGAGGCTTTGCATGCTGGAATTTTAAAACCCTGCACATTGTAAGAGGAAGTCAAGGTTGCAACGTGGAATGGAATAACATTTGTCAATTCATTTACTGACACAGAAGATCGGACGTAGGTTAGAAATAGCCCTGTGCCTGTAAGGGTGCACTCTCTGGGAAGGCAGGGCCCATGCATTTCCAGGCGTGTTGACGACCATTGTGGATCTAGTGGAAGAAAGCGATTGGTAAGAGAATTAGGTGGGCGAAGGGAAGACAGTGAAATATTGGTGAGATTTAGGGAGCCAAACATAGAATGCAGAACAGTACAGCAAAGGAACTGGCCCTTCGGCCCACCGTGTCTGTGCTGACCATGATGCCAATCCAAACTAATCCCATCCACCTGCACATGGTCTATATCTCTCTATTCCCTGCTTGTTTATGTGTCTGTCTAGATGCCTCTTTCATGTTGTTATCATATCTGCTTCCACCACCTCCACTGGCAGTGTGTTCCAGGCACCCACCTCTCTCGGTATAAAAATACTGGCCTCATACAGCTCCTTCAAACTTTCCCTCTCTCACCTTAAAGCTATGTCCTCTAGTATTTGACATTGCCACCCTGGGAAAAAGACTATCTACCGTCTCTGTGCCTCTTATAATTTTATAAACCTCTATCAGGTCTCTCAGCCTCCGACTCTCCAGAGAAAACAACCCAAGTCTGTCCAACCTAGCTCATACTCTCTAATCCAGGCAGCATCCTCGTGAAGCTCTTCTGCACCCTTTTCTGCATCCTTCCCGTAAGGGGGTGACCAGAGTTGGGAGACCAGGTCAGTTAGAGCAAGGTCAAAGGCCGGGGGTAGGGTTTAGGTGAAGGGACAAAGTGGGTGGGGGGGGGGGGTCTGAGGATATCATCAACAAAGGTAGTGGCTGTGGTTGGTGGGGGTTGGTGGGAGGTGGTGACACAAATGAACACCGAAAAAATGGTTTGAAGGGGAACCCGTTCAGGAGATAACGGCCGTCTCAAGAGTCCAAGGCAATAGATTCCCAAAAACTATCAATGAAGGAGGTCTCAACTCTCCACTGAGACCTACTTCCAGCTGTGTGGTCAGATGAATGGTGGGTTTTCCCTCACAAGGTGTGGTTGTATAGCAGTTAGCATAATGTTATTACAACGCCAGCGACCCGGGTTCGGGGTTTACCTTCAGAACAAACTTTCTCTTTGTTTCAAGCTAATGTCAACAGGAGAGTCACTCGTCCTGGAATGAATGCTCCCTGATCCAAAGTTTTCATTATTCTTATTTATGATCTACTTCTTCCCCAATCCCCACTATCTCTACCTCACACGTGCTGTGTATATATAGAATGAGATAAGCCTTTTGCAGCGTCAAGATTCAGTCCTTATGTGCTGTGTGAGCTGTGAGCTGGTCTGCTTTTACTTTATATGTACAATGGCAAGCTTCTGCCCTGGAGTTGTTGTTAGCTGGCAACCAGGCATGAGTTCACTTTAGCCTACAGTATGTGGCTCAGGCCAGTTGAGCCTGTTGCTGACTTTCCCTGCCTGGTACCAACCCTGTAGAGTTCCCCTTTATCTCTCGGCTGTGCGACAGAGCCAAGAATTCACTATTCCCTACTATAAGTTTACTATCCCCTACTACAGTATGCATGTGATGTAATGGTGTGATATAACTGCAAGAAGTATCGTTTTCTGTAATGAAGTATTCACAAAAGATCTGAAGCTCCTAGTGTCTCAGAAAGATTACTGTAGATAATACTTAGATTGGGTCATCGATCAAATCCAAACACATTATAATGGACAACGTGGATATTTAAAACAAATGATGCATATTGGCGTTGGGGAAGTCAAACGACAATCCCAGTTCTGATGAAGGGTCTTCATCCTGAAACATTGACTCTGTTTCCAGTCCCACAGATGCGGCCTGACCTGCTGAGTGCTTCCAGATGTGGATAAAGAGCCAGCCACTGTACAGGAGACTCATCAACTGTGCGTTGAGTCTGGATGTCACACAGCATTCAGATCAAGAAGTAACTACAAGAACCAAGATCCAAATATGGTTGTGAAGGTCCAATAGTCTGAGGAAGCCATTTAAGATTTCTTTATTAGTCACATGTACATTGAAACACACAGTGAAATGCATCTTTTGCAACGAGTGTTCTGGGGGCAGCCCACAAGTGTCGCCACGCTTCCGGCACCAACATAGCATGCCCACAACTTCCTAACCCATACATCCTTGGAAGGTGGGAGGAAACCGGAGCACCCGGAGGAAACCCACGCAGACGCGGGGGGAACGTACAAACTCCTTACAGGCAGTGGCTAGAATTGAACCCGGGTCGCTGGCACTGTAAAGCATTACACTAACCGCTACATTACCATGTATTTACTGTAGGTGTGTGCTTTTACAGAGGTAAAACAGTATGAAATATTTGTGTGTAAAGATATAAATGGGTCACACTGATGAGAGGACACAATATGAGTTGTTGTTAGTCCACAATAAAATATAGGCACATTTTCTGAAACTCCTGGAGTATTTCAGAATCAGAATCACGGTTATTACTACTGACTTATATGTCATGAAATTTATTGTTTTGTGGCAGCAAAGGCATAAAATTACTATGAATTACAAAATCAATAAATAGTGCATAAAAAAAGGAATAACGAGGCAGTGTTCATGGGTTCATGGACCCTTCAGAAATCTGATGACGGAGGGGAAGAAGCTGTTTCTGAATCGTTGAGTGTGGGTCTTCAGGCTCCTGTACCTCCTCCCTGATAGTAGTAGCAAGAAGAGGGCACGTCCCGGATGGTGAGGGTCCTTAGTGATGGATACTGCCTTCTTGAGGCATCGCCTCTTGAAGATGTCCTCGATAGTTTACTAGCTTTATAAGACTGGCCTCCTCCAAAGTCAAGATTTTATGCAAGTAATGTTAAAATATGCATTTCATGCCATTTGATGTAACCGTAGGCGAGATAGTATAGCGGTTAGGGTAACACTATTACAGTGCCAGCCATCTGGGTTCAATTCCGGCCGCTGTCTGTAAGGAGTTTGTATGTTCTCCTCGTGTCTGCGTGGGTTTCCTCCGGGTGTTCCGGTTTCCTCCCACATCTCAAAGACGTACGGGTTAGGAAGTTGTGGGCATGCTATGTTGGTGCCTGAAGCATGGCGACACTTGCGGGCTGCCCCCAGAACACTCTACGCAAAAGATGCATTTCGCTGTGTGTTTCGATGTACATGTCGCTAATAAAGATATCTTAAGTAATGTTAAAATGTGCATTTCACGCCATTTGATGTAACCGTGTGAGACTCAGCTTCTATTCCTGTTCACATCATAAGCGCAGTGAACCTGAGCATTTTTTTAAAAAATGGTTTAATAATAGAACTCTCTTAACAGCTTCCCAGTTTGAGTTTTGATGCCAGCCAGTTTGCATCCATCGGCTGAAACCTAGCAGAGCAGGATGACAGAGATGGTTCACTTTGAGTTACTGATATACAGCCACCATTACTTGGCCAGAGCTGAAATCGGATCTGGGAGTGCATCTGGTGAACACCAAGATATCACAGACTACAATTACGAGCACTGGGAATGAACCCAATAGATATCAATGAATTTCAAACAACAATCTGCGGTGCTTAGATAATGCTAACTTAATTTCAAAAGACTATGCGAGACACGGATTCTTATTGTAGCAGTCACTCAAATGAATGAAATTTAAACAAAATGAGAGACCAGCATGTGACAATTTGAAATAAAATCGCAGCATAATGCATACTGGACGGTTTATTTGTGGCCTAAATTCTCCTGCCAAAATTCAAGTGAAGTTAATGCTTCTATTTATGTACAAGTCATACAGCAAAGGTAGAGGAGAGGCAGATGTGCAGTTGAGCTCCAATATCCAGATGTGGCTGCACAAAAGTAGCACTGACTGGTGGTCCCTGTGAAATCATGGACTGGTTGAGAAGAAGACGCTACACTTGTGCAGAGGGTCAGACTAAACTCTCCGGTGAAAGCTCAGTCCTCACTGATCCAGACGAATTACCCTTTTAACAACATAATTACTGGTGAACAACCTTCAAACGTCAACCAGTGAAAATGTGGAATCTCATTTCTTCAGGCTTTAACTGTGTTTGGAGGTCTTAAACATTTTAAACTATTATTTTAATTTTCTTATCTCCTTCAATCCAATCTATCTTTCTCTCTCCTTTTTTGTCTTTCTGTATCTGAGTTGACACTGAACCACTCTAATTTCAATTTCCTTCCCACTAATCTCTCCAGCCATCAATCTGATTTTTTTCGAGGCAATACACAGTTCTGTTCCGTTCATCTAGGACACATTCATTCGTACTGCAACGTTCCCACTCCACACAAAAGCTGGGACACTGGGAATGCTCCATCTGTGACTCCCGGCCCTTTCCAGTCCTGAGTTTTCCAAAGTCGAGAGGAAACAGCTTTAAATCAGACACCCACAGGCACGGCATGATTTCAATAACTTAACAAGACAAGCAAACAGTTTACTGTCCACCTGCACTGCACTTTCTCTGTAACTCTAACACTATATTCTGCATTCTGTAATTGTTTTCCCTTGTACTACCTCAATGCACTGATGTGATGAAATGATCTGTATGGATGGCATGCAAAACAAAGTTTTTCACTGTATCTCAGTACATGTGACAATAATAAACCAATTTATCAATTTACCAAGTATGCTCAAGGTGGTCATTAAAGTCAGTCAGCACAGAAACCTGTCCTTCAACCCATCAAGTCCATACACCTATTCACACTAATCCACAGTAATCCTATTTTGTTTTCCCCAAATTCCCCTCAACTCTTCCCAGATTCTACCCCTCACCTACACACTACAGTGGCCAATTCATCTACACTCTACTCTGTACTGTTATTGTTTTTACCTGTACTACATCAATGCACTCTGTACTAACTCAATGTAATTGCACTGTGTAATGAATTGATCTGTACGATCGGTATGCAAGACAAGTTTTTCATTGTACCTCAGTACAAGTGACAGTAATAAACCAATACCAAATACAAATGTTCCATCACGGGCAAAACACTCCCCACCATCGAGGACATCTTCAAGAGGCGGTGCCTCAAGAAGGCGGCATCCATCACTAAGGACCCTCACCACCCGGGACATGCCCTCTTCTCATTACTACCATTGGGGAGGAGGGACAGGAGCTTGAAGACCCACACTCAACATTTCAGGAACAGTTTCTTCCCCTCTGCTATCAGATTTCTGAACGGTCCATGAACCCCTGAATGCTACCTCTTTTTCCTCTTGTGCACTATTTATTTATTTTTGTAACTTATGGTAATTTTATATGTCTTGCATTGTACTGCTGCTGCAAAACAACAAATTTCATGACATACGTCAGTGATAATAAACCTTGAGAAACAAAGGACTGCAGATGCTGGAACCTAGATGAAAAACACAATGATGCTGGAGGAACTCAGCAGGCCAGGCAGCGTCCGTGGAGAAAAACAGGCGGTCAATGTTTTGAGTCAGGACTCTTCTTCAGGACTGAAGATAGGAAAAGGGGAAGCCCAATACATGGTGGGGGGTGGGGGGATGGGTGGGTATCGGAAACAGAGCAGTGATAGGTGGACAAAAGAGGGGAGGCAGGGTGGGCACAGGGTGGTGATAGGTAGATGCAGGTAAGAGATAGTGATCGGCAGGTTAGGAAGTTGTGGGCGTGCTATGTTGGCGCTGGAAGCATGGCGACACTTGTGGGCTGCCCCCAGAACACTCTACGCAAAAGATGTATTTCACTGTGTGTTTCGATGTACATGTGACTAGTAAAGATATCTTATCTTATCTTAAAAGCGTCAGTGATCTCTCGGAGATCAGCCTCTGAGCATGCCTAAGCACACACATCGTATGCATACTGCAGCTTGAAGTTCAAGTGACCTTGGTTCTGGAGCGCAGTTGACATGGGTTCAACAGTTCCCAATTAGTTCTGAAAAGTAACTGGATTCCCATGGAAAGTCATGAGATGCGACATTGCAGCAAGGAAGATTGAGAAAAGCATTGGGACAATGCAGCCACCTCCCATCGGCAGCGAAGTTTGCCGTTGGCTTCAATGCATCAGCACAGCCTTTTCCAACCCGGGTTCAATTCCGGCCGCTGTCTACACGGAGTTTGTACGTTCTCCCCGTGTCTGCGTGGGTTTCCTCCGGGTGCTCTGGTTTCCTCCCACATTCCAAAGACGTACGGGTTAGGAAGTTGTGGGCATGCTAAGTTGGCGGCGGAAGCATGGCGACACTTGTGGGCTGCCCCCAGAACACTCTACAAAAAGATGCATTTCACTGTGCGTTTCGATGTACATGTGACTAATAAAGAAATCTTATCTTCTCTCATTTGAGAATAATGGTGTTTGAAGATCAAGAGCTCAGATCTTGGTCTACTAAGCACCTGTGACCCCTGCCCTCTGATATGTGTCTGAGATCTGGACCACCTACAATAGACATGCCAAGGCACTGGAAAGATACCACCAGGACAACCTCTGCAATATCCTCCAAGTTCACTGGAAGAGTAGGGGAGACAATGAGAGGGTCCTCTACCAGGCTAAAATCCCCAGCATTGACACCAGAGGACAGGCCACGTTAATGTTGTCGTGGTTATCCCTCGAGTCAAAGATGATGGTCTTCGTTCCGTGTCACAGAGCGAAGACACCTGAGCATGCATTTGTTTAGCGTGTACTTGATGTTGCACTACAAAAAGCGCACGATACTTCACAAATCAACCAACTGATTCCAATGGCATGGAAACCACGATGATTGGAGCTGATGGATTTGTTGCAGCCTTCATCCGCCTTCACAGCCATTGAGTTCGAAGTAACTTCATCCACCTGTTCCACCGTTGAGGTCTTGGTTGGATTGTTCTTTGTCAGGGACCACACTATTGACCTTACCGCCATGGGTGACCCTACCAGGAGCATAGCTCCAGACGGCATCGCCCTCGGGATCTCAGGACCACACAAGCTTCTCCACCATGACAAGGTGACAATCCATGGAGAAGACGTTAATGTAGAAAGGGAGAGGTTAGAGAAGACAATTAAAGGAAAGCTAGAAAGTAAGAGTTAAATTGCTTCAGGCTGTAGAATATATGAGACCAAGCCTGCCCCTAGATTCCCAGTTGTCCCATGTTTAGGCATATTCAGAAAGGTAAACTAATTCGATAAAAGCCTCTTGGAACCAATTGACAAGGTCCTGAGCAATGAAGAAGTGTTTCAAAAAATTGCCAGGTCAAGTCCTGTCCAAGGCTAGAGGGCTCCGTAGCACAATGATTAAGTTAATCACCTGGAGGTGGGTCAGTCATGATCACATTGAATGGTGAGGCAGGTTTGAGGGGCCGAGTGGCCTACTGCTCCTATTTTCCTGTGTTCTTGCATTGTGTGGGTCCGGACAACTGATGCGGACACACAAGAGATGGCTGATGCCGGAATATGAGGCAAAAAGCAAACAGCCAGAGGAACTCAGCAGGTCAGGGATCATCTGTGGAGGGAAGTGGGCAGTCGACAGATGAAGGCTCTTGACCCAAGACATCGACAGTCCATGTTCTTCCATAGATGCTGCCTGACCCTTTGAGTTCTGCCAGCAGATGATGCTTTGCAACTCATCTAGAAAGATTAGTTTAAATCCCATCATGACAGTTGACAATTTTAATTCAAAATAACAATGTAAAATTGGAATAAAAATAAAAGCTATGATCCATAATGCTGTCCTTCAAACATCTGGAGTGTTGGACGAACCCAGATGATATGCTCCTGACCTTCAGGGAGGGAAACCTGCTGTCATTAACTGGTGTTGTCTGTTGGTGACTCTGTACCCAGGGAGACTGGATTGATTCTGAAATGCACACACTCCTGTCTACATCAATGGTGCTGAGGTCGAGAGGGGTTGAGAGCTTCAGGTTCCTAGCAGTGAACATCACCAATAGCCTGTCCTGGTCCAACTACGTGGACGCCACAGACAAGAAAACTCACCAGTGCCTCTACTTCCTCAGGAGGCTAAATAAATTGACATGTCCCCTTTGATCCTCACCAATTTTTATCGATGCACCATAGAAAGCATCCTATCTGGATGCATCACGGTTTGGTATGGCAACTGCTCTGCCCGTGACCACAAGAAACTGCAGAGAGTTGTGGACACAGCCCAGCACATCACAGAAACCAGCTTCCCCTCCATGGACTCTGTCTACACTTCTTGCTGCCTTGGTAAAGCAGCCAACATAATCAAAGACCCCACCCACCCAGGACATTCTCTCTTCTTCCTTCTCCATCGGGCAGAAGATACAAAAACCTGAAAGCACATACCACCAACCTCAAGGACAGCTTCTATCCCACTGTTATAAGACTATTGAACGGTTCCCTAGCACGATAAGATGGGCTCTTGACCTCACAATCTACCTCGTTATGACCTTGCACCTTATTGTCTGCCTGCACTGCATTTTCTCGGTGACTGTAACACTTTATTCTGCATTCTGTTATTTCTTAACCTTGTACTACCTCAATGCACTGTGTAATGAATTGATCTGCATGAGCAGTATGCAAGACAAGTTTTTTGCTGTACCTCGGTAGATGTGACAATAATAAACCAATTTACCAATTTGATTTACCAACTGCCCTCTGAAATGGCCCAGACTGGCATTCAGTTCAAGGACGTTCAATGATGGACAGTAACTTCGAATGACACCCACATATCAGAATCAGAATCAGGTTTATTATCACTGACATATGTCATGAAATTTGTTGTTTTGTGGCAGCAGTACAGTGCAAGACATAAAGACATAAAAATTATTATGTCACAAAAATAAATAAATAATGCAAAAGAGGAATAACGAGGTAGTGTTCATGGGTTCATGGACTGTTCAGAAATCTGATGGTGGAGGGGAAGAAGCTGTTCCTGAATCACTGAGTGTGGGTCTTCAGGCTCCTGTACCTCCTCCCTGATTGTAGTAACATGAAAAGGACCTGTCCCGAGTGGTGAGGGTCCTTAACGATGGATGCCACCTTCTTGAGGCACCGCCTCTTGAAGATGCCCTCGATGGCGGGGAGGGTTGTGCCCGTGATGGAGCTGGCTGAGTCTACAACCCTCTGCAGCCTCTTGCGATCCTGCACAGGAACCAGTCAGAATGCTCTCCATTGTACATCTGTAGAAATTTGCAAGAGTCTTTGGTGATATACCAAATCTCCTCAAACTCCTGATGAAGTAGAGCCGCTGGCATGCCTTCTACGTGATTGCATCAATGTGTTAGGCCCAAGATAGAACCTCTGAGATTTTCAGGTTGATTCACTGGAAAGCTATTAAATTATTATTCATGTCACCACGATCCACATGTTGCATTAGTGAAGCCTCTCTTTGCCTTACTTTATGCTCTCATCAACTATTAAACCTACACTTAATGGATTTTCTATGAGGTGCAAAGTCAATATATCAAGATTCTTTTAATGCCCAAAATCTAAAATTGAATAACCCCATCATCATTCGTTATCCAGTAGGAATAGAAATACATTAATTTAAGTAACTTAATTGAATTTAAATGATGACTGCAGTTGAAATAATATTTTAATGCTGTTTCCAATTTGGTTATTTCCCTGAAAGCAGAGCTGATATGTTGAATATCGCTTGATTTTTTTCTGGAAAGACCTTGTGTCAGATGACAGGCAGTGCTGTTGCTTCATAGCTCCAGTGACCTGTGCTTGATCTTGTTAGCCATTGCTGTCTGTGTGGAGTTTTAGAATCATACAGGACAGAACCAGGCAATTCAGCCCACCATGTCCGTGCTGACCCTTTTTGCCCATCTACACTAATGCCATTTGCCTGCACTGGGTCTGTATCCTACGGAGAATCAGAATCAGTTTCAGTATCACTGACATATGTCATGAAATTTGTTGCTTTGCGGCAGCAGTACAGAGCAAAGACATAAAATCTATAAATTACAAAAATAAATAAATAGTGCGGGTGGGTGGGGGGACGGAAGAGGAATAATGAGGTGGTGTTCATGGATCATTCAGAAATCTGATGGAGGAGGGGTAGAAGCTGTTTCTGAATCATTGAGTGTGGGTCTTCAGGCTCCTGTACCTCCTCCCCAATGGTAGTAACGAGAAGAGGGCATGTCTCGGATGGTGAGGGTCCTTAACAGATCTGGAGCAACAGCCAATCAGCTGGAAAAGCTCAGCGGGACGAGCAGATGCTGCTTGACCTGCTGAGTTCCTCCGGCAGATTGTTTGCTGCTGCTGTATCCTTCTATACCTTGCCTATTTAACTGTCTGTCTTAATGCCTCTTAAACAGAGTGATTGCGTCTGATTCCACCGTCTCCTCTGAGAGCTCGTTCCAGATACCAACCAACCTCTGTGTAAAAAAAAATCCTTCAGATGTCTTTTAAGTCTCTTTGCGCTCACCTTAAATCTGTGCTCTCTTGTTTTTGATACCCCTACCATTTGAAAAAGGCTTTGGCTATTTGCCCTGTCCATGCCTCCACTGAGTTTTATATCCCTCTATCAGGTCACCCCTCCACCTCCTTTGCTCCAGGGCAAATAAGTCCACTCTTCACCATGTCTCAAACTCCTGTTAGTGTGTGAATGGAATAATAAAGATAAGATCTTTATTGGTCGCATGTACATTGAAACACACAGTGAAATACATCTTTTGAGTAGTGATTTTGGGGGGCAGCCCTCAAATGTTGCCACGCTTCTGGCGCCAACATAGCACGCCCACAACTTCCTAACCTGTATGTCTTTGGAACGTGGGAGGAAACCGGAGCACCCGGAGGAAACCCACGCAGACACGGGGAGAACGTACAAACTCCTTACAGACAGTGGCCGGATTTGAACCCTGGTCGCTGGCGCTGTAAAGCATTATGCTAACCACTATACTACCGTGCCTGCCTCCACTATGCTACCATCCCAAGCTGAACTTTCCTGTTAATAGAGTGACAAAGTCAGAGAGTAATATAACACCAATACAGGCCCTTTGGCCCAACCAGTCCATGCCGAACGTGGTGCCCACCCAGCTAGTCCCAATTTCCTGCATTTGGCCCATATCCCTCTAAGCCCCACCCCTCCATGTACCTATCCAAGTGCTTCTTAAATACTGTTGTACCTGCCTCAACCACTTCCTCTGGCAGCTCGTTCCAGATACCCACCACACTCTGTGTGAAAAAGTTGCCCCTCAAGTCCCTTTTAAATCTTTCTCCTCTCACCCTAAGCTATGGCAGGCACGGTAGTGTAGCAGTTTAGCATAACACTATTACAGCGCCAGTGACCTGGGTTCAATTCCGGCCACTGTCTGTAAAGAGTTTGTACGTCCTCCTCGTGTCTGCCTGGGTTTTTTCCGGGTGCTCCGGTTTCCTCTCACATTCCAAAGACGTACAGGTTAGGAAGTTGTGGGCATGCTATGTTGGCGCCGGAAGCGTGGCGACACTTGCGGGCTGCCCCCAGAACACTCTATGTAAAAGATGCATTTCAATGTGTGTTTCGATGTACATGTGACTAATAAAGATATCTACCTATCTGTCTATCTATCATCCATCTGTTTATCTATCTATCTATCTATCTATCTATCTATCTATCTATCTATCTATCTATCTATCTATCTATCTATCAAACAATCTATCTATCTGTTGTGCCCCCTAGTTTTGGTGTCCCCTACCCTGGGGAAAAGACTGTTACTGTCCACTTTATCTGTGCCTCCCATAATTTTAAACACTTCTATAAGGTCGCCCCTCATTCTCCTACATTTAATCTCCCTGATATCCTTCCTTTAGTATTAACTTTATTTTTTGGCAACGTGTTGTAATGATATATGGGATGTTTTAAAGTTGCTGCTTTAATTAACAAAGCACCATTTTATATTGTGATAGTTTCATAATAAATGCTCACAGAGAAGTTGAATTGCCCTTCGACGCAGAATGCTCTGAATGAATGGTCCCATCATGAACCTGAAACAGATTGAATTTTGATCAATAATTTGCACCAAAGGTCTTATCAGCATTGGCAGGAAGTCTGCCCAACACTTGCAACAGCTATATTTAGCTTGGCAGACAGTCAACATGGAAACATTGTCAGGTTTTTTTAGGAAACAGGTGCCACTTTTACGAGAAAGGTGACGAGAAGGGGGCTTCCCGTTTAAGATCAAGCATGGTGATCATAGTTTGCACTCATTCCAGAGTCCAGATATCGATTCGATATCTAGTCATTGATTTGACAAGATAAATGACAGAGATAAAGGAATCAACACAATATGAAAACTGGATTTGACCATTCAGGCCCTCAAACCCATTCCCCCATTCAATTAGACCATGACGAAACTATAGCTCAGCTTCATTTACCCATTTTGCTTCATATTTCATGGTGGTTACTTCTCTCACCTTAGCTGCGGTTTAACTCATGCATTCTGTTTAATAAATGCCTCATTTGAGTCTGCAGTATTTGTACCATTGGTAGACTGGTTTCAATCTTGTCGGACTTGGGCACCATGGTCAGCATGGACTGGTTGGGCCGAAGGGCCTGTATCCGTGCTGTATTGCTCTGTAACTCTATGACTTTTCCCGCTGTTCTTCAGCAATGTCTTTAGACATCACCTGCTCAGAAGTTACTTCAGGACTCTTGTGCAGGTGTGTTTGGGCATTGCACTCCCGACCTGCTGACAGATTGCTGCCCGCAGACTCTCTGTCCCACAACTACATCAGGACACCAGGAAGCGGAACGCTGGAGCCTCCTCCACCACCCTCTATTGAAGCTGTAGGGTATCTGTGGCTGCTCCGTGCTGACTGAGAGCTGGAGAAGGATCCTTGAACCCAGTCTCGTCAATGGAGATTGCAAGGAAGAAGAACAGGGAGAGGCTATGTCACTGTTTTTGATTTGTTTGTATTTGTTTTAATGTTTTACATTTATTTTTAAGTGTTTTTATCTAATTTATTTTTAATGGTTTTTGAATGCTTCCGAATATCAGAGACTTTCAGATAGAGTCATAGAGTCACACAGCACAGAAACAGGCCCTTCGGCCCAACTGGTCCATGCTGACCAAGATTCACATCTAAACCAGTCCCATTTGCTCTCGTTTGGCCCATATCCCTCCAAACCTTGGCCACTCGTTGCAAGCTGCTCTCTGCAGAACCACTCATTACTTTTATTGTAATCATTCTACTCTTCTAAATCTAAATTCAATGTCACTTTGTTCTGCATTCTGTTATTGTTTTACCTCATACTACCTCAATGCACTGTGATGAATTGACCTGTACGATCGATATGCAAGACAAGTTTTTCACTGTACCTCAGTACATGCGTCAATAATAAAGCAATTTACTAATTTACCATGTACCTGTTCAAGTGCCTTTTAAATATTGTTAATGTACCTGCCTCAACCACTTCCTCTGGCAGCTCGTTCAATATACTGACCACCCTCTGGGTGAAAAAGTTGCCCCTCAGGTTACTATTACATCTCTCCCCTCTCACCTTAAACCTGTGTCGTCTAGTTCTTGATTCCCCAGCCCTGGGAAACAGACTGTGCACATTCACCCTATCTATGCCCCTTATGATGTATTGAATAAACTTGGCAGCTTTGACAGAAAGCAAAGCTGTGGGCACATCTTTATTGTCTGCTTGATATCATCTCAATAAATACTGTCTATTTATTCCTGATATCTTCAACCTCTCACTGCTGCAGTCAGAGGTTCCCACCTGCTTCAAAAAGGCATCAATCATACCTGTGCCCAAGAAGAGCAGGGTGAACTGCCTCAACGACTATCACCCGGTAGCACTCACATCTATTGTGATGAAGAGCTTTGAAAGGTTGGTCACGGCTAGAATTAACTCCTGCCTGAACAAGGACCTGGACCCGCTGCAATTCACCTACCGCCACAAAAGGTCTACAGCGGACGCATTCTCACTGGCTCTCCGCTCGGCTTTGGAGCACATAGACAATAACAAAACATACATCAGGCTGCTGTTTATCGATTACAGCTCGGTGTTCAACACCATCGTCCCCTCAGTACTGAGCAACAAGCTTCAAAACCTGGGCCTCTGTACCTCCCTCTGCAACTGGATCCTCGACTTCCTTATCGGGAGACCACAGTCAGTGTGGGTTGGTAGTAACATCTCCTCCTCGCTGACAATCAACACAGGCACACCTCAAGGATGTGTGCTTTGCCCACTGTTCTACTATCTCTACACTCATCACTGTGTGGCCAGGCTCAGCTCAAACGCCATCTATAAATTTACCGATGACACCACTGTTGTTGGCAGAATCTCAGATGGTGATGATGAGGCGTACAGGAGTGAGATAGATCAGCTGGTTGAGTGGTGTCGCAACAACAACCTCGTACTCAATGTCAGCAAGGCCAAGGAATTGATTGTGGACTTCAGGAAGGGGAAGTCGGGAGAACACACACCAGTCCTCATTGAGGGGTCAGTGGTGAAAGGGTGAGCAGCTTCAAGTTCCTGGGCATCAACATCTCAGAGGATCTATCCTGGGCCCAACACATTGACGCAATCACGAAGAAGGCATGCCAGTGGCTGTACTTCATTAGGAGTTTGACAAGATTCGGTCTGTCATTAAAGTCTCTTGCAAATTTCTACAGATGTACGGTGGAGCACATTCTAACTGGTTGCATCACCGCTTGGTATGGAGGCTTCAATGTGCAGGATTGAAAGACGCTGCAGAGGCTGCAGAATGTTGTAGCCAGTTCCATCAGGGGCACAACCCTCCCCACTACCGAGGACATCTTCCAGAGACTGTGCCTCAAGAAGGCGGCATCCATCACTAAGGACCCTCATCACCCGGGACATGCCTTCTTCATGTTACTATCATCGGGGAAGAGGTACAGGATCCTGAAGACCCACACTCAGCGATTCAGGAACAGCTTCTTCCCCTCTGCCATCAGTTTTCTGTACGGTCCATGAACCAATGAACATGACCTTGTTATTCCTCTTTTGCACTATTTACTTATTTAATCAACAATTTTACCTTCTATCCCAATATCCAGCCTTATGGCTGGATGGCCCAAGGATCAAAATGACCCCTTTCACCCCATCCCGCAGACCAACATCGTCTTCGAAAGGCAGACTCACTAGGGTGATCACTCAAGGCGTGAGTTTCCTGATTATCCTTGTGAAGCTGACAGTAATTACCCATCACCATGTGGCACAACATTACAGAACTGTTTTGATTTACCATTTGTCAAATTAGGCTGAGCGAGCTAGGGCTTTTCTCTTTGGAGAGAGGGAGGATGAGAGGTGACTTGATAGAGGTGAACAAGATGATAAGAGGCATAGATCGAGTGGACAGTCAGAGACTTTTTCCCAGGGCGACAATGGCTAACACGAGGTGACATAATTTTAAGGTGATTGGAGGAAGGTATAAGGGAGATGTCAGGGTAAGTTTTTTACACAGAGAGTGGTGGGTGTGTGGAACACACTGCCGGCAGAGGTTGTGGGGGCAGATACATTAGGGACATTTAAGGGACTCTTAGATAGTCACATGAGTGATAGAGAAATGGAGGGCTATGTGGGAGGGAAGGGTTAGATAGATCTTAGAGCAGAATAAAATGTCGGCACAACATCGTGGGCTGAAGGACCTGTACTGTGCTGTAGTGTTCTGTGTTCTATGTTCTTTGTCGAATCACCTGCAGCAGACTGTCGCAATTTAACCTCTTTGTGACTGAAAAGTGAGATGAAATAATGTAGCTTGTGTAAAATTAAGACCAATAACTATAAGTAGTGAAATATCACACACTAAATACTTCAAACAATCTGCCAAAAATATATATTTTTAACACAAACAGGATAGGAGTAGGAGAAACTTCAACCTGCAGTCTGTTCCTCAGCTTTCTGCATTGAGGATGGGTACACTCCACATGGCTTGAATTATGACGAACACACAATCTGTAAGCATATTGCCAATAGGGAATTATAATGACGAGAAGGGATGAAAAAAAATCAAAGGCTGAATTCCAGATGCTGTAACATACTTTTAAAAGAGAGCCTGATTAATTTTGGAGTTGTTGGTGGCAATGCTGGCAAAATCTTGATGAGTGCAGTGGAGGAGGGAGCAGGAAAATGTATGTGGAATCTGGTAAAAATAAGAGCAGCAAGTTAATAACTGACAACTTCCATCAGCTGCCGGCTGAGGGGGAATAGGTGGACAATTGAGGAGGCCAGCAAGGAATCATGACTGAGTACTTTAATACCCCAGGGGCAATGCAGACGCAGTAGGGACAATTGGAGAGAGGGGCAATAATCAGTGGTTATCCACAAAAGTATAAAATAAAGTGCATTTGGGACAGCATGTCATTGGATTAGTATTTAGCAAGTTATCAGCAACAACTGTCCAGCTTTTGGAAGCTACAATTAACAACAAGATGCTTTTGAAGACAGGATATTTATTTATTGGTTGCATGTACATCGAAACACACACAGTGAAATGCGTCTTTTTGCATTACCGAGAACGTGCTGGGGGCAGCCCGCAAGTGTGGCCACTCTTCCAGCGCCAACATAGCACGCCCACAGCTCCTGACACGTACACCTTTGGAATGTGGGAGGAAACCCACGCAGACACGGGGAGAACGTACAAACTCCTTACAGACAGCAGCCGGAATTGAACCCGGGTCGCTGGCGCTGTTATAGCGTTACGCTAAACCGCTACACTACCATGCCGCACAATTGTATATATCAAATGACAAGATGTCCTATGATGCCCAAGTATGTAATGGTTGTCCATGTTTTTCATTGTACCTCAGTACACGTGACAATAATAAACTAATTCCATTTTCATATGGGACTGGAAATATGTATCTCGTTTGCTTCAGGTAGAAGACTCCACTTTCAAAGGCCTGACCACAGGAAACACTGACTTGACTGCCACTAGGGAATGATGTGCTCCCAGTTTCATTGGGCTCCGATTCCCACCCAAAGGGTAGGAGCAATCTCAGGTGTTCAGCTGTTGTGAACAGAAGAAGATGTTAGGGACAGAGATGGACAAAAAGCAGCTTAAAACAAAAATAGCTGCCTTTCTCACTCACCAAATGCTGCAAGCTCTCCATTGCCACTGCAATTGGCATTCCTCATTGCCACTGAGGAAACTAGGGTCAATATGCTTTAAAAATGTTGCACATTCTAGTTTGAAGTGAATAAAATGCGAGGTTAAATGACTACTGAACAGCTCATGACTTGGTAATTGGTTTATTATTGTCACATGTACCGACGTACGGTGAAAAACTTTGTTTTGCATGCCATCCATACAGATTGTTTCATCACATCAGTACATTGAGGTAGTACAAGGGAAAAGCAATAACAGAATGCAAAATAAAGTGTTACAGTTACAGAGAAAGTGCAGTGCAGGCAGACAATAAGGTGCAAGGTCATAAAGAGATAGATTGTGAAGTCAGGAGTCCATCTTATCGTACAAGGGAACCGTTTAATAGTCTTATAACAGCGGGATAGAAGCTGTCCTTGAGCCTGGTGGTACGTGCTTTCAGGCTTTTGTGTCTTCCGCATGATGGGAGAGGGGAGAAGAGAGAATGTCTGGGGTGGCTTAACATGCAGCTAAAGTGCGCAAACAAAGTCAGCCCTTCTGCACAGAAAAATAATGACTTTTGCTAATCTGGTCTTTTATTAGCGTTTGTTGTCCTGTAGGAACATTGCTTGTATTTTATTTATGATCCTCAGGTTAATGCTATTGGCTATAAATTCAAAGGCTTTGTAATTCGCCAGTTATAATATGTTTTCAAGTAGTTTGGGAAATGAAAAATGAGTTAGCCTTTCCAATATGCTGATCTGTCACACAGTTGATGAGCAGCTAATTTGCCATAACATCCAATACAGGCATGCCTGGGTGCTTTAAAGAGATTTTCATTTCCAATTGCAGAAAACTATGACGTTTGAGGTTAGTATTTCAAATTTAGTGGCACTTTTATTAAATAAGATGTACGTACAATGTTTACTTGGTTTGGTGTTGAAAGCGAGAAAGAATCATGCATTGCAGATAATGAATTACAATTCATTCTGGGAAATAGTGTCAAGCGTTCTCCAGTTTCGCATTTTATTGGGCTAAGGCAGATTATTTTAGCCTTGTGCACTCTGCAGAATTTGAGGTCTTGGCTTTAATTGTGGGCCACCTTGTGTTCAAGGGAAATGAGAAGTGATGGCACGTAGTCATTACAGTCATGGGCAATGTCATTTGTGGTTTTGATTAGGGGTGCCTTGGCGCTTCAGCACTGAAACAACTGGACAGACCCAAAACACTGAACTGCGGGAGAGATGTGAGCCCATTTGGGAGTAACAACACGTACAAAGACCAGTGAAGAAAGTTGTATTGGAGATGGATAGTCAACTGCAGCTTTTGGGGAGTCAAGGAGGACAGTTTGGAAAAGGGAATAGTTTGCAATACGGCCTGAGGAGAGAGAACCATTTACAATATTGGTGATCGTGGCAGCAAGCAGTTTAGTAGAATTCTTAGGCAAAATAAACTCGGTGACTTGAAATAAATGGGTCATTTTCAGATTGGCGATCAGTGGGTGCCAGAGGGACCAGTGTAGGGGCCTCTCAATTACTTACAAGCTATATTAATGACAAGGTAGGTTAACATATTGTGGGGAGGCACGGTAGTGTAGTGGTTAGTGTAACGCTATTACAACGCCAGTGACCCGGTTCAATTCCTGCCGCTGTCTGTAAAGAGTTTGTATGTTCTCCCCGTGTCTGTGTGGGTTTCCTCTGGGTGCTCAGGTTTCCTCCCATCTTCCAAAGACGTAGAAGTTAGGAAGTTGTGGACGTGCTATGTTGGCGCCGGAAGCGTGGCGACACTTGTGGGCTTCCCCCAGAACACTCTACGCAAAGATGCATTTCACTTTGTGTTTCAATGTACATGTGACTAATAAAGAAATCTTATCAAAGAACACAAAGAACCTGCAAAGAGCTCTAGATAGGTTAACTAGGTGAGCAAAATGGGCTAATGTGGTAACATCATCCCCTCTGGAACCCAGAATGAAAACACAAATTATCAGCTAAACAGAATGAGATTACAGAATGTTGTGGTGCGTGTGGATCTCGGATCCTAGTTTCTGAAACACCATAAGACCATAAGATACAGAAGCAGAATTAGGCCATTCAGCCCATCGAGTCAACTCTGCTAGTCAATCATGGCTGATCTTTTTTTGTTTCAACCCCATTCTCCCGCATTCACCCCGTATCCCTTAACCCCCTTACCAATCAAAAACCCATCAGTCTCTGCCAAAGAGTTGATGCACAGTTACAGAAAGTAATTGGGAAGAGTAATGGAATGTTGGCCTCAACAGCAGAACGTATGGAGTGTGAAAATGGGGAAGTATTGATGGAACTTCATGGGGCGCTGGGTAAGACAGGACCCAAGTACCGCGGACAGTTTTGGTCTCCATACTAAAGGAAGGATTTATTTTCATTGGAGGAAAGACAGAGGAGGCTAGCTCTTCCCTGCTTCACCTAAGAAGGTTGAACATAGAACATTACAGCACAGTACAGGCCCTTCGGCCCACAATGTTGTGCCAACATTTTATCCTGCTCTAAGATCTATCTAACCCTTCCCTCCATTTCTCTATCATTCATGTGTCTATCTAAGAGTTTCTTAAATGTCCCCAATGTATCTGCCTCCACCACATCTGCCGGCAGTGCGTTCCACAGTTTCAAGTTGGTGATGGAACGCAGTCAGCCAGTCATCCCTGGGGCTTTTATTAAATGAGTGAAATGCTGAAGAAGACGGATTGTTTGCTTCAGCACATCTTGTGGTCTTTGGGACAGGTACGACAGCCTCCAGTGAGTTCTGAAGCAACCCAGAGACGTTTCTCGCACCTCCACTTAAAAGCAGTGATGCTGTGCTGAGACTGGTTGACGACTGCCAGAGGTTTGGTATTGGTATTGGTTTATTATAGTCACTTGTACTGAGGTACAGTGAAAAACTTGTCTTGCATACCGATCGTACAGATCAATTCATTACACAGAGCAGTTACATTGAGTTAGTACAGGGTGCATTGATGTCGTACAGGTTATAGCCTAATACTCCGATTCATGTCAGTAGTAGTGTTGTTCCAGCAGTGACAACCTTAAGTGCACGACTGATGACAAGAAATTGTCAGGCTCACTATTTTATTGGAATTGGTTTATTATTGGAATTGAAATCAGTTTATTCTTGTCACTTGTGAAAAACTTGTCCTGCATACCTTCCATTCAGATCAAATCATTACACAGTGCATTGAGGTAGTACAGGGTAAAAACAATAACAGAATACAGAGTAAAGTGTCACAACTGCAGAGAATGTGCAGTGCAGGTAGACAATAAGTGCAGGTAGATTATTTCACAATTCCACCAGGAAATGATTACTAGCACTCGTCTTAGAGCAAGGGTGTCAATCAATATTTCGCCTTTATAAAAACAGAAAATGCTGGAAACACACGGCAGGTCAGTCAGCGTCTGTGGAGAGAGAAACAGTTAAGGTTCCAGGTCTGGGCCTCTTCATCAGAACTTAGAATAAGACACAACAAGTTAGTTGGGTGGGATGTGTCATGTTTGTTCTTCATCAAGAGACAAACTTCGCGTGGGTTTTTCATCTGAACATTTTATTAACCAACACCAGACAGGCTTGCTTTCCCTCTCTTTTACAGCCATGTCCTGTTCCCCCATGTGACCCCTTGCATTGATTACTGGGAACTGTAGTTCTTTATTATATCTACATAATAACACAGGATGGTGTTGATGGGTAGGACCAAGGGAAGGCCTGCAATTGGATGAGATAATGAGGCCAATAATTAACAGTTAAGCTCCTTTCTCTGTGTGATGTGTTGCTAAGGAGAGAAAAACAAGTTAGTTTTAGCAACAGGGAAGCTGGGGTATGGGTGGATAGAATGAAGGGACGACCTCTGACAGGGTGAGACCTGATGGGTTAGTGAGGCAGTTACAAACACATCAAGTTCATTTGTCTGTGTAATGTGAGACTCAGCCCAATACCTCACGGGCACATCCCTCCTCACCATCGGTAGTAACTACAGGAGGCACTCCCTCAAGGAGGCAACATCTGTCACCAAAGATCCCCACCATCCGGGCCACGCCATCTTCTCGCAGCTCCCATCGGGCAGGAGATACAGAAGCCTGAAGTCCCACACCACCAGGTTCAGGAACAGCTGCTTCCCTTCAACAACAATTCAGTTCTTGAACCAACCGGCACAACCCTAATTTATGTTTTTCTTGTGAATGCTGCTTATCTGATGCTCTGTGCCTGTGATGCTGCAAGTAAGTTTTTCATTGGACCCGTGCACACATGGACTTGTGCAGATGACAATAACCTCCACTTTGACTTTGATGGTCGGCAGATTAGACTCCACAAATAGAATAAGAAAAACTGAGTCAAAAGGAAGACAGGCAGAAATGGCCGGTTCTGATACAGATGGAAAGAAAGAGTGAGTTGTCTGACGTTGAAGCATTTGCAGCTGACGTCCAAATGACCTCACAGTAATCCATGCCTGGTTTTGAGTGAGGAATGTATCTAGATAAGATATCTTTATTAGTCACATCTACATCGAAACACACAGCGAAATACATCTTTTGCGCAGAGTGTTCTGGGGGCAGCCCGCAAGTGTTGCCACGCTTCCGGTGTCAACATAGCACGCCCACAACTTTCTGACCCGTACATCTTTGGAATGTGGGAGAAAACCGGAGCACCCGGAGGAAACCCACGCAGACACGGGGAGAACTTACAAACTCCTTACAGACAGCGGCCAGAATTGAACCCGGGTTGCTGGTGCTGTAATAGTGTTACGCTAACCGCTACACTGGCCCCCCAATCCATGACCCACCAAAAGCATTTTGGTGACCCACTTTGATCTTATGTTATTTTTATCTTGGATTACATCCTAGTCCAGATGAAACACATCTCACAAAGCCAATTTTGTCGCAGCCAATTCAGCTGTGAGTTGAAGTACAATTATTAATCAAGGTCACCGAGACTGAAATTCTACCTTCAGTTCACTAAGCTAAGTCCAGAATTGGACAAGCTCTCATTGGGTGATACAGCTTGTTAATCACCTGCTGTTAAGTAGTCTGAGGAAGATAATGCCAAAGACCTAACATTCACACTGAAAAATATGAATAAACTTTATCAATTAATGACTGCAAGTTTGAGGGAAAGATTATCACTATGCGTCACGTGAAAAATTTTAGAGAAATATCAGAATATCAAATATTGAGAAGTCAAAGATTGGCTTTCTTGAAATAAGTCTCTGAAATCTCCAGAGAATATTTCAATTTTATTTCATCAGTTTGTTAGCCTTGAAAGGGTTTAAGAAATTCTTTTGTTTTGGCAGTTTAATACCTCTGAGTAAACTAGGGTCAATTTGCTTTAAAAATATTGCACATTCTAGTTTGAAATGAATAAAATACAAGGTTAAATGACTATTGAACTGCCCATGACTTGGTAATTGGTTTATTGTTGTCACGTATACTGAGGTACAGTGAAAAAAATTGTTTTGTATG